>NW_008580193.1:108347-120776 GCF_000520115.1 Aphanomyces invadans | reverse complement strand
CCGACATTTATCCCGTCGGACGACAAAAGCGACAATAGCGGCCACACCAACTTTCACCATGACGTGCACGGCGTGGGGTATCGAAAAGGTGCGTGTGCCGGGTCCCAGCGTCTCTCACGAGTTGTGTGTCGCAGGTGGTTGGAAGCTCATCCGTGTGCGAAAAGACATGGGTCGGCCCCACGAGCGAGCGCACGTCGGCGCGCTCGAGAAAGCGCTCGTGCACGACCCGATTCGCAGCGACGAGCTCGAGTTTTTCTTTACGGACCACCACCACCAATACCCGTCGAAAGCGCCGCCAGCGACCGCGACTGGACCGACGCTGTCGTCGTTGCCTCCGCCAAACCTCGCGCCCGACGAAATCGAAAAGTGGAAAAAAAGCGGCGGCGGCGGCGGACCGACCGGCCAAGGCGTGTGCTACGACTTTCAAAACAAAGGCGTGTGCCAACGCGGCGCCAAGTGCCACTTTTCCCACTGCGCGTGCCACAACGTGTGCCAGTGCACGCCGGCGGCGCACACGTATGGCCAACGGCCCGACTTTCGACGGAATGATCTCGACGCCCCGCCGCCCGAGACCCTCCTCGGCCCGACAGAGTCGTCGTCCGGAGCCGACGGCACAACCGCGCCGACGGGACCGCTAGACGACCACCATGGCAACGGCGGCGTGGAAGGAGGTGTGGCCCGTGATCACGTCCAGGTTGAGAGCGTGTTGTGTGTAGGCATCGAAGCCAGTGGGGCGAGTGCTGGTGTCGCGAAAGGAGCTGTCCTGGAATGTCTTGGTGGCGCGGCCACCATCGCGACATCTCGCGCGTCCAAGCAGCTCGCGACGGCAGTCTCGTCCGGCGTGTACGCACCATTGACGTCATGCGACAAGGAAGCAGTGGCGGCGAAGCGCGCGCTGCTCACGGCGACGGCCAACCGACGGATGTGGTCGAGTCTGGGCGTACTCGACGCGGCCGATGGAGGCGGCGCCAAGAAGAAGCTCAAGAAGGCGCCTGGACGTAGCGCTAAAGTCGGATGGATTGTGAGTGCGCTGGGCGAAGTCTCGTACGTGCGTGGTGCCACGGCGGGCGGTGACAAAGCATAGCCAATATGAAAGATCGATCTGTTCGATGTGCCTTGTGCCGACGCACGGGAATCCCGCGGCAAGTGGCGGCGAACGTGACGGATGGAGTGCTGCATTCCGAAACATATCGTCAGAGAGCAATGCATGCGCTGTGCACGAGGAAGCCGACGAGCTCAGAGACGGTCGTGGGAGTCGGACGTATGCGTGGAGGGAGCGGCGGTGTGGCGAGCGCACAAACTGCTCGGGCAAGGGAAACGAGTATATGAACGTTCGAAAAGGTGCATGGACCTCGGCGACCATCACGACCGGAGATCTAGCCGCTGCGGAACGACTTGGACCACTGCTCCCGCACACTGAGGAAAGCTTGGCCAAACGTGAGCTCGGTCAGCGGCACGTCGTTGTCGATGCCCTAGGGCATGGCACTGAGGGCACCGCCGTTGAGGGGATGGGGAGGACGTACCCGCATAAGCACGCGGTTCGCGATGGCCTGAGTATCTGTCTCGAAGATGACGCCGCCGTCCAACACTTCGTCGAACGTGAGCAGGACGAGCTCGAGGTTGTCCAGGATCGAGTGGCGATCGAGATGGCCTTTCAGCATGTTGCTGACAGCTTCAAACGCGCCATCGAGCACGTTCAGAAGGATCAACTCGTTCTACAACACGTATTGGTCGTGCGGGCCCAAGACGCAGCGGAGACATACCTCATGGGCAGCACCCACGACAAACATGGTGTTTTCGCTGTGGGAACGGAAGACAGACACGACGCTGTCCAGGAGGATGACCTCAGCTTCTTGCCGCGCATTCATGGTCTTGGTCTTGCTCCAGATCTTCTTCTCGAGTGCAGTTTGTTCCTTCAACGACGGATACGCGACTCGGTCGTAGTACTTGGCACACAGCCGGGTGCCTTCAACGTCGAGCACGAAGATCGCCTTCACGCTGGGGTTGGATCCATTCTGCCCTGCGCCACTCTACGTGGCATATCGCATCGTCATGAACCATGTTCTCACAGAAAAGACGGCATCGAGGTCCGGCCGTACCATGCTGTGTGTGGCGGCGATCTCGAGTGACGTGTTTTGTCGCGGATTTCGTCAAGAGGACGTTTTTGAACGGTGGAGGGAATTTAAACAAAGCCTATGGCTTATGCATTGAAAAAAAACTGAACCATTCGCTAAAGTACTCCTTCTCTTGATTGGATAAATTTGTCACGTTGGTGGTAATTGATTGGCTACATTTTGAAAGTCGAATATGCCAGTTACACTGTGTTGGTTACCTGTCGCACCATGCCCGCTGCCGTCGACAACAACGCGGCAGCGATCGATGCGGCGTCGCAACGGGAGACCATACGCGCTGCTTTCAACGCATTCGATGTCGATGGCAACGGTCGTATGGTAGCTAGTGAGCTGGCGGAGCTTGTGACAAGTCTGGGCGGCGCGGTGTCGTCGGTGGAGTTGGAGGCTGCACTGCGCGTGCTGGACAAAGACAGCGACGGCGTGATCGATCTGGGCGAGTTTGAACGGTGGTGGATGCATGCGTCGGACGATCTGGACGGCGATGGACACATGGGTCAGATGGAAAAGGCGTTGGCTCGACTCAAGGAGCTCGGGCAGAAGCGTTTTCACGTCGACATCCACACCGCATGCTGGAACGGCGACATGGACGTTGTCTCGCGCCTCGTCCAAGCCGACAAAGACGTTGTGCATGCCAAGGACGCGACTGAATTCGGGGTATACCATCATCGCATTCCCTCGACAGGAGCTCCATCGCAACTTTGTAGGACTTGAACACGCCGCTGCATTACGCTGCTTACCAAGGCCACACGGACCTGTGTGCGTACCTGGTACTGATCGCCGCCTCTGCGTCGCTAATACACAGCGTAGATGGATCATGCAAAGGTCGATGCTGTCAACGCCATCGGATGCACTCCTTTGTTCTTTGCGTCACAACAGGATCGCCGAGACGTTGTCGAGCTCCTCCTGCGGGTATTGCTTCGCCATGGCAGTGTGCAGGATCGAGGCAGCACTGTGCTCGCTTGACATGGGTTGTGGTGTGGCGCGGTAGTAGAAAGGCGGCGCAAATGCCCGGCTGCGTGAGACGGAGGTCCTTCCGTCCGCCGTGCTTCGTCATGCTCACTCGTGGGTTCGGTAGCACCATTTCAGCGCCGTCGACGTTGCGAGCTCGACGGAAATGCTCCAAGTGTTTCGAAACCATCGGCCAAATGACAGTACGTGCTTGGTCACCGTCCGTGATGAAGTCGGCCATCTCGTGGTAGAACCGGCGGCGCCTTCCGCGCCCGCGATTTCCTCCGCTGGCCCCACGGGCGTCCACGTCACTTGGTGAGGCGCATTCGTCCACCGCACGTCCCTTGACCAAGCGAATAGCAGGCGTGCGCCGGCGCCGAAACCAACCGAGTCGCTGCCGATCTCGGGCTACAAAGTCAAATTCACCGCCACGTCGCCGTCCCAACAGCCTCCTTTCCTCAAGCTCGTCGGGCCGCATCCGACTGCGCTGCGGATCGACACCCTTGCGAAAAACACACTGTACACTGTCCAAGTCGCTGCCGTGACGCTGCATGGAGCCAGCGACTACAGCGCCGCCGTCACCGTCTCGACAGCCGACGCAACCACTGTCCCCAACGATGCGACGACTTCCGCGCAAAGCTGACGCAGACATGGTGCTGTGTTGTCCACAAACTGCCATCATAATCCTTGAATGCGACGGCGCATGCTACCGGGCAAGGACGCCAACTTTTCCATCGCATACCACACATTTGCACAAAAGTAGTTAGTCGGTGGCCTCGCAGTCATCCTCGTCGTCTACGCCGACCCACGACTCGAACGCCATCAGGAACTCCTACAGCAAACACATCGCGTCAGCAAAATCGACGGAATCCTCACCGCCGTGCCTTGAACGTGATGCTTCCGTCGTGATCCCAGTCCATTTCGTTGAACCGGCGTTGGGTGATGAACGAGTTGGCAGGGCAGGTGACCGTGGCGTCGGAGGCTGTGCCAAGAAGCGAGGCGGCCGTGAGCAAGTCGATGGAACGTAGCTCTCGCACCTTTGAGGAATGACCGCTGCTTGGACGTCTTTTTCGTCGGCGAATGTTCATGCATGGATTCGTGCAGTCGGCTTAGCATTTCATTCCTACCGTACAAGATGAACCGTCTGGACGCGGCGGATGAAAGCACCTTTCAATGAGCCCGTCGCCGTCGATGTCAAACCACAAAAAGACGTCCACGGCCAAATGGAACGCCTGGCGTAGCTTGTTTCCCTGCCATCGACATGGTGAGGCGACAACTCCTTGGGGTGGTTTGTGGTTGCACGTACGTCGCCAAAGAGAAGCGACTTGGGCTCGCCGTCCTTGATGGAGCTGTTCCTACAAGCGTCAACATATGCGCTGAGGACGGCGTGTGGAAAAGCGAACGCAGTACAAGGGCGCGTAAAAGATGCTGAGTTGAGGCTGGCCATCGGGTTCGCGGTCGTCCAAAGCTGGGATGCGCTGAGGGACTACGATCAGGAAAGGGGGGCTCGAAATCGCCGGGGGACGTACATGAAGGACAAAGCCGATTGCAAGACACACGAGGAATTCTTTGAACGTAAGACGTCCGGACTCGGTCATGTCGGCCTCGTTGAAGGCGTCGTAAACCTCGTCCTTGGTGAAATTCCCACCGAGTCGATTCAACGCTTCCTCCATGTCTCCAAAGCTGATGGACCCTGCACGTTGAGAAGCATGAGAAATAGACGAGGAGTCAAGGGTATTCGTGTGCCTACCTTGCTTGTGCGTGTCGAACGCGTCAAACGTACTGCGCACACTATCGAACGCTTGCTTGAGAGATGGACCCTTTAGCAGGATCTTGGTGAAGGGGTCATGCTTGTCGTGACTGTGGGCGTCGTTCTCGCGGCGCACTCGGAGCTCCTTGAAGGCGTTGATCAACCTGCACACGTCACCCTTACGCCTTGGGGACGGTGCTTTCTTACGTACTTTTGATCCAGCGACGACGACACATGATGGGGGTTGGGTTGGACGCTGATCTCGTGCGTGATAATGGGTGGAGGAACCGGATGTCCTGCATGGGGGTGGTGGTGTACGGCCGCCACTCCAGCGCGATCTTCTCGTGCGGATGACGGCGACCCGGCCGATGCCTTGTTGCCCATCTCGTGTGTGGTGATGTCGTGCCGTGGCGAAGACTCGCCCGCCACGAGCGTCTCTTCGAACCGTACTTGCCTCGTAACGTCCATGGACGTGCGTCTATTCTTGGGGAATTCGAAAATGGAACGCTTCCATCAGCGGCGTTCTCACGTGGTACTTTTTCTACTGTGTCAACATTTTGTCGTTTTTTTTTCGACAAAGTGCTCCAACTGTGTGGATTTTGGTAATATTTTGACCTCATTTTCAACGTCTTGCAGAATACAACCACCAACCCACCCAAGTGGAGGAATGGCCTCGTGAGAACAATTTTTTTTCCCCATTTTCGGACAATTCCCGACGATTTGTCGAAATTTTGACACATTTTGTGCGTATTTGTAGTAGTACTAGGAGGTGGTACTAGTAGTACCATGAACAAACTGCATCGATGGAGAGCCCACGATCGGCGAAGAAGACCAAGAAGCCGGCGGCGGAGGGCCGTGGGAAGAAGCGCAAGGGAGATGAATTAACACGGTCAAGTACACCCACTTCTGCTGGCGGCGGTCAGAGCTCGCCACGGCTTCCAAGACAAGACTCTCGGTCGGGTGCACGTGCGTCGCCATTGCGACGACTACACTCGAGCGGGTCCACGAGAGACCTCTCCAGCATCGCGGCCATGAAGCCCCTCATGAGCGGAGAAATGACGGAAAGCAGTACGTCAATATGTTGGTGCTGTTTGTGTTCATGCGGACCATAGTCAAGCACATGATGCACGGCTTTGGCGATGTGTGGGAACCAGATCCCGACACTGTCGAACTCATGGAAGAGATCGTTGTCGAGTACATCCGTTCGATGGTACGCTCGGTCCTCCTCGAGTGGATCAGCTTATCCGCGCCTGTGTAGACGAAGAAAGCGATGGAAATATCGGCGATCCGAGGCAAGTTGGACGTCGACTGCCTCCTCTTCTCGGTGCGCAAGGACGAAGAAACTCTCGATCGCGCAAACGAACTTCTGGCTGCAAACGAATTGCTGAAGACTGTCCTGAACAGCGGATTCGATCCCATCGAAGAGAAATGAATTCCTTTGGCATCGTCACACCAGTATCCGCCGACCGGCAACACCAATCTAGATAGCGCCGAACGACCAGTACGGCAGTACTGCCGTATCAGACTACGTGCTTTGGTGCTTTCCTCATGTGCACCTGTCATTCGTCGTCCAAGCATGAGCGCCCCTATGCATGTGTCCGTGTGGTGCTGCTTGTCATTGCTCGCATTCTCTTGATCATCGTGACGACAGTCCAGGTTTCTTCCCCCGCCAGAGCGGGGACTCTCTTGTCCGCATCGTTCCTTCCTTCTGCACCTTCGTTTTCGTCGAGCTTGCCAACACCGCCGCCATGAACCACCGATAGCACCCTTTGTGACTGCGTGATGCGTATTGAACACGCATGGTCCGAGACACCGGTATCGACTTGTGTTCAGAACTCGCACCACCTGGGCTACTCGAGATACGTTTCAATCGCCTCCCTACACTCGCCGCGACGACATCGCGACGTCCAAGGCGTCGCTGCGGCTGTTCGCTCCCTGCGCCGACATGCACATGTGTCGTGATGGCAAAACTCTGCACCCTCGAGTTCTCGTATCCGGACTAGTCCGGATAACTCGAAAATGCGAGTTTGATTACATGAGAACGAGGGGACATGAACAAGAGAGTGCAAGATGCCGACGGCTTCCGCGGAAGCGTCCGCTACGAAGGGCCGATCCAAGGCAAGAATGCATCTACTGTCTACTGGGGTACGTCGTCGTGATGAACATGCATGAGTTGATCGTGCTCTAGGAGTCGACTGGGACGACCCATCTCGCGGCAAGCATTCTGGCGAATCTGGCGGAGTTCGATACTTTGAAGCTGCGCATCCCACCAGTGGGTCGTTTGTGCTGCCAGAGAAGGTCAGTTTGGGCATTGGCATCTTGGAAGCATTGCACGAGCGCTACATGCAAAGCGAAGACCTCGATTCCCGCGCAGCTGGGCGCGTCGGTACTTCCAGCGGGAGTTCGAAGCCCATTCAACTTGTTGGGGTGCGCAAGATCCAGTACGTGGAGCACATTCACCACGTTCGTGCCATCATGTGCTGTGGTAGGGAGAAGCAAGACCTTGGGGTCATCGGAAAGGTGTCGGTCGAGGTAAACGACTTGTCCTTTCTAGTGAGTAGCGCATTCATAGTCCGTAGGGGAGCCAAATTTCACACATTGGCAACGAAGGTGAGCTCTACCGAGTGGCGCCAAACATCGTCGAGCTCAACTTGGGCTTCAATCTCTTGTCGTCGTGGAGCGAGGTAGACCTGTGCCATCCCACACATCGCGTCACTCATCGAGTCACGTGCCGCATTCATAGGTTCTGAAGCTCTCGACGGAATTGCCTCAGCTCGAACACTTGGTCCTGAGCGGCAACATCCTCACGTACGACGTCGACGTGGCGGCGCCTCTCGTGACGTTCCCAACCGTGCACGTTCTCGTAATGCATTACACTCGTACATCGTGGGGAGACCTCCTGCGCATCTGCCGCGACCATTTCCCTGCCCTCCGCGAACTTCATGCTGCCTCCAATCAACTCACCGATGACGCACTGGTAACGGTGCCATGCCACCTTGTTCGGCATCGTGTCATTCATGACTCTCTCGTCGGCATGGTGCATAGCGCCAAGCAGCGGACATTCCATCGTTGTTGGAAGTTGTGGATTTATCGCACAACCAAGTGACGGAATGGTCGAGTGTCGAGAGCGCCGTTGGGACATGGCCTCGGCTGCACACCCTCTCTTTGAACGGCAACAATCTAGCCCAAATTCAGCCGCCCGCACCATCGTCGTCTCTCTTCTTGCAGCTCGCGTCGTTGTCACTCTCGAACAACGCGTACGTCGATACATGAACGTGTCGAAATGGCGCTTCTTTTGCCATCGTTCTCGCCCATTGTGGTGCCATCGCTCTCACTTGGAGGTATCTCCATGTAGAATTGCGGACTGGGCATCTATCGATGCACTCAACTCGTTTCCGTCGCTGGAGGCCCTTCGTCTGACCAGGAACCCGCTCCTCATGAACGTCGGCTCTGCCGAAGCGCGCATGGTGTGTGTGCGATCTTTGTCGAGCAATCTGCTGCCGTTTTTGCACCTTACGATCGTGGAATGGGCGCCGACGAGATCATGTGGCTGTCGTAGCTCGTGGTCGCCAGATGCGCGTCGCTCAAAGTTTTCAACTCCAGCGACGTTCGCCTCAAAGTACGTGACCATGCTCGACGACGTGTCCCGCCTCTTTGGTTGGCGATGCCGTCGTTCGTTCGATTGATTGGATTCCCGAAGGAGCATCAAGATGCAGAGCACATGTACCTGAAGCGCATTCTCCATGAAAAGGCGACCGTGTCAGCCTTTTCTAACCGCACGACACTGCTGACGCACCACCCTCGCTTTCCCGAGCTCCAATCGCTCTACCCCGACATTTGTGTACGAGCTCTCCACAGAACGGCTCCATCATGTCCTTGGTGTGCCACGTTGCGTAGGCGGCCCATGACGCGGCAACGACGACGCTGGGCGCCACGACAGGTCCAGCGGCGCTTGCCAAAAGTTTAGCCAAAGTCACGTTTGTTCCGATGAGCATGAATGCGACCACGATGGACACAATGGTCAAGGCGCTCCCGTTGAGGTACGTCCGATACGCCCCCCGTCGATGGCGCGTCATGGGATGTTGTGATGGGGTTCGGCAGCATGAAGGTTGCCCAAGTCAAGTTGCTGGTCGAGAAGAAGTATGGGCTCTTGCCAACCCAACACCACTTGTCGTTTCGAGCGTCCAAAAAGGTATGCAGAGAACTTGCCCACCACTCCGTCCACGAACGACGGTGGTAGGCCATGCCGATGCCACTCGACGACGACAATGGAGAACTCGGGTACTTTGGCGTCCAAGAGGGCGGCGAGCTCTTGATCAATGATCTCTTGTGACGCGATGCATACTATCCAACTCGATGATTCCTGATTTTGTGCCATCTCGTTTGACGTGGGTCGATGCACGCGCTAGTTCCGCGAGGACGTGCCGCCCGTTGACCCTTGCACGCACGCGCGCTCGTCGACGACCGCAAGGACTCTCGACGACATTCCATTCGACTACTCTACCCCGTATAGTCTTGGCCTTTTCGAAACAAAAAGTCGGCGAGGTAGTCGATCGGGTCCTCTGGCTGGACCTTGACGACTTCCAGCATGCCTTCGGTCAAGACCGGAATCACGGTTTCCATGAGGTACGCGCGCAGGGGCTTGGACCGCGCTTCCAAAATGTCCATTTCTTCGCGCTGGATGATTTCGAGACGGGACTTTTCACTCAACGCGCGCGACTGCTTCTCACTCAGTTCCTTCTCGATGGCTTCTGCCTGGCGCTTCTGCTCCGCCTCGGCTTCCGCGGCCTGCACAACATGACAACACGATCTGTCCACAATGGTTGTCGCACCATCTGCGCATCGAGCTCGCGCTGCGCCGCGTCGACCTCCTCCGGCGTCGGGTGAAAGTTGAACGGCTTCCCGCCCTGCTCCATGTACTTTGCAATCGGGTCGACAAAGTGCTTCTTGCTATGGTACATCTCTTCCGAATCCAACACCAACTCGAGGACGTCGACGTTTTGGTCCCGCTCCCAGTACGCGACGACGCCGACCTGGTTGGTCGCGCTCGATTCGTGCTTGAACAAGTCGTACCTGCATCACGACGTGAGGACTCTTTGTTGGAAAGAGGACATCGCACCGCCGCGTGAACTCTGCGTCCGTGTTGCCCGTCTTCTCGGCCTCTTCTTGGCTCAAATTCTGCGCGCGGGCCTCGAGCAGCGATCGCACCGCGTCGAGCACGATGACACGGTTCGGCACATAAACGTTGGGGGAGTTGGGCTTGTCCTTGGCGGCCGCGCCGTCGTCGCCGGGCTTGGACTCGTCGTCATCGTTTTCCTTTCCTTCGTCGGCAGCCTCTCCCTCCTTGGACTCGTCCCCCGTCGAGTCTGGTGCGGCCACAAAAAACATCCCCTTGGCTTGATCGACCGTCATGGGAAGCCCGTCCAAGACGTACCCCTGGTTCCGGCACACAGGGGCCATGAGCTTCCACCGGATGAGTTCCGTGAGAAGCGGCTCGGGAAGATCTTTCAGGTTGAGTCGGAACTTCTTGACTTCTTCTCGGAGGTTGACGAGATGGTCGTCCAGGTTGGCGGTCATGAGCAAGTCGGCCGCCACAGACGACGGCGTCAAATGCGGCAGGTAGTACGTTTTCGCGAGAAACGCCGAGAGGTGCGACTTGCCCACTTGCGGGGGACCGAGAACGACGGCACGCAACGGACGCAAGTCCATCGACTTGATGTAGTCTTCCGCGACTTGTTTGATGTTGGCGACGAGACCGAATTCGTGCGTCCATTCAATCTCCAACGCTTCCATGGCCCCGCCACGCGTGTCGAAGCGCAAGTTGAGCTGGAGGTACGCCATGCTCTTCTCCCGCACCAGCATTTCCTCCGCCTCCGCTGCGTCGACGTCTCGCAGCCCGCCGCTACCAAGCGCCTCGCTGATCGCGCCGCATACCTGGATGGGTTGTGTGAAACGGCCGATTCAAAGACGGGGGCGCGGTAAAAGAACGTGTTGGCGAATAAAACACACCAAGCAATCGCATTTCCGAACCAGGAGTGATGGTAAATCGCAAGCATTGCAATAAAAGACGTACTTCGCGAAGGGTGGATTGGCTCTTGTCGACAGCAATCAAGTACGATGTCGACGGTGGCGGCGACGCCACGGCCGCCTTGGCCACAACGCGCGCGAGATCGTAGACGCTGATCATGGGAAGGACATTTGCGCCCTTGTTGTCCAAGACACTCGGAACGACAACATCTTCTTCGGGGTGCAACCAAGCGTTCCTACACGTTCCCATCGCGTTCGATCACCCTGCCGATCATGTACATGCGCAGAGACGTTTACCGAAGGATAGCATGGAGGCTGGATTGAGCGCCGCCATAGATGAGCCCCGGAGCAATGACCAACGTTGTGAGGCCCTCGCGCCGCGCGCTCAAGACTTGCGTCTCGATCGCCTTGTATTCCGCGTACTTGCGCGCGGGCTTTCTCGTCTTGAACGTTTCCTCGCGGTGGCCCGTCCAGTCTTCTGGGCGCGGCGCAGGCACTGGCGTCTTGGCCCACGTGAGCACGCTCGAAATTGCAATGAACAGTTTGTCGCCGCTGTTGCCTTCGTCAAACGTCTTGAGCGCTTCAATGATTCCGTCGGGGTCGTCCAAGATCGAGTAGATGGCCACGTCGCATCGCTTCAGGAGCAAGCCCACGTTGTGCTTATCCGAGTACGCCACGACCGGGCTCTCCACAAACGCATCGTTCGGGTCGTCTGCGGCCAACGACGTCTCGACGAGCTCGGCGGACCTGTTCTCAATCAGGCGCTTCTTCGTCGACTGGATCTGCTTGAGATGCTCCACGGCGCCGACGACTTCGCAGTCCTTGATCTGTTTCGCGATCTCTGCCCCAAGGGCCGACGACAAGTTGCTCACAAAGATTCGCATCGGTCGGTCGGTCGTTAATGTGCCTTTGGAGAACCGCCGAGGTGAAACCGCCGGGGGTCGAAACGACTCGAAGTGAGTTTTAAATCGGTTTTAAATACAACGGTCGACGTTGAATATCGACGTCGAAGCCATTTCAAACCTTTTTAAAAAATGAATCGAAGAGACGACGTGGTTTTAAAACATAATTCGAATGCACGACCACAGACGCTCCTCCGCGCCATGTCACCCATCGCAGCCATGCCGTCACATGCAGAAGATCAGGTGAACCCGCATCCGCTGCACGGGACACGTACGTTCGACCTCTTACGGCAACGAACCTGCTAGTGGTATGCGATCCACCCATCGCAACGCGCGCGCGTCGCTCGAGCGTGACACGATGACTCGTATGTCGGTGGGACGCACGTATCTCAGGGTGCCTCTGCCACGACCCCGCATCCAGTGCGATGTCCTCGGCACCATCCGAATTTTGTCGCAAGAACAGTATGGACCCCGTAGGCAGCGCTGCATTTCTTTGCGTCAACTGCACGGCACCGCTTGCATGGCGCCTCGTCGAAACGTCGAACAATGGATGGACCGACGCGATACTCGGTGGCATTACTGTTACGTCCGATGTGTAGCGGCCGCCGCATTCACTTGGCACTGCGTGGCGTGCAGTTGGGTCTGGATGTCGTTCGACTGATGGAGGAGC
>NW_008580193.1:81680-107542 GCF_000520115.1 Aphanomyces invadans | reverse complement strand
GAGATCTTCGTCGTCGTCCAGTTCCATGGTCTTGGTCGGTACGGTGCGGCTGCAGCCGGTCTGGGATGGTGTCGTCGGTTTGAAAACACATTCGAGGCACACGATCACGTCCCGCACAGGCGTTCCAGGGTGTCGAGGCGTGTCGGGCTTTCGGGATGACGGGAGGCCGTCGACCGCGACAAGCATCACGCAGTTCTTACACACGACTTCGCCGCACACGCGGCAATGGCGCTTCCGCAGAAACAGCGAAAACCGATTGTGGCAGACTTGACAAACCCCACGGCAGGTCCTTGGGGTCCATTCCAACGGGGACATCACGTCAACCGCGGAGATGACGCGGTCTGTGGGGGAATCGCTCGCGATCGACGCTTCCGTGGGCGATGCGCTGTCGGTGCGGACGTCGGCGAGCTTGGTCGACACCACGTGGGCGAACACGGCGAGTTTGGACAAATCGCACGCGCTTCGTGGCGCCAAGTCCATCACAAACACGGTCCCGACCGCGTGTCCATCGGGGGACAAAATCGGCGCCCCCGCGTAAAAGCCGAGATTCGGGCCCGTGACAAGCGGGTTGTGGCGAAATCGGATGTCTTGGCCGAGGTCGAGCACCGCCATCGGCGCCGCAAGCGCGATCGTGTGCGCGCAGATCGACGCTTGGCGTGGAATAAATTCTTGCGCGAGACCCCTGGACGACGCAAACCACTGCTGGTGCTCGTCGATAAAGCTGACGCCGCCGATCGGCGTGTCGAATACTTCACACGCAAAATGCACCGCGCTCTGCATGAAGTCGTGCCGCCGCACGTCCAACATGGACAGCGACTTGATTCGTTCCACGTCGTGGGGAATGAACGGTGGTTTCGGCCATGCATGCGACCAGTTGAAGTCGAGCGCGTAAAAGTACGGCGTGGACTCGGTCGCGATATCTGAAGATGGGTGCGACTCGGGACGGTGGCGCGACGGCGACTTTTTGCGGCTCACGTGCGACGAGGACGACGACGGAGTCGCGAGAGGATTTGGTCGGGACATGAACGACCGGGACAGCACGGTTCCGGCAATCGCCCTCGAGCTCGTGCGTTGCCTGAATTCGACGTCCAGTTTTCCGTCACATGGAGAACACACACGGGCGTCAACGATCTTGCCTGCGACGTCCGCGATGTAGTCGAGGGTGCAGCTTCTACACACGACGTTCCCACACTGCAATGCATGATGAGATGTGAGGTACACGATGTCGAGAGACCAACGTACGAGTTGGCAGTGGGCGCGCCGCCGGAATGTCCCGAACGACTTGGTGCAGATGTGGCACGCGGTGCACGACTTGAAGGGTGTGTACTTTTCATGATGGAGCAGTTGTTTCGGATCGAGGATGCGTTCGCGCTCGTTCGCGTTGCGCAGCATCCTACCGACGTTTGCCTCGGACATCATCATGCGAGTGTGGAGCGGGGGAACGCGAGCAGTCAGTCACAGGCAGCTAGTTTACTGCAAGGACGTAAAAGGCGTCGCGCTCGTGGGTGTCCCGGGCGGCGTCGGCGGATCGGGTCGAATTCCAAAGTGCGCTCGGTTTCGGAAACAGCAGCAAAGCCGTCGTCCACATCGAATTCAGGGATTTTTGTAACATTTCTCCTATTTAGGACCAAAATTGTAAAAACCGGCCAACATTCCTGGGAATTCCCCCGCCTTCCCGCCAAATTGCCGAAATTTACAATTTCGGTGGGGGCGATCTCCGTCGAGGGTTACACGCATTCTGATTCTGTGGCGACGAAGCGGTGGGGATCGATTCGGCAGAGGTGCGGCGCTTCCTTGGGCGCAATGCCTGTTGGGGTCGGCCCAACTCGAACGGGGGCGCGTTGTTCGCCGACGCTACCGACTGCGCTGTACGTTGCAGGTGGGGGTGGGGTCGATCGAGACCCGGCATGAACGGGCGCTTCGACGCCAGAAGGAAGGAGAGCGCTGGGAAGCAGGGAACGGGACCGACATGTGTGTTATCATGCAAACTCAAGACCCACACCGTGATGGTGGACGTGAATACATCGAGCGCATGGTCGCCCCTACGTCGTGGGCAATGTACGGTTCAAGAGGTGGCGACAGAGATGGCTGCGTGATCGTCTTGCGGCAACAGGTACCTGGATACATCCCCACAGCCGCCACAACACCTGCGCGTGCTCGATAGATCTCTCGGCAATATGTAGATCGATCGCCAACCACGTCGTTCTAGCGACTGCCCATCATTCCCTTGGACTCGTTTCATGGTGTCAGCAATTTGTCGTCTCTCTCGAACGCGGTCGGTCAAATGGGTGGCGGTACGACGATGGGTGTGCAGGTCGTACGGGTTCTCCAGTCCGATCGATTCCCTCGGCGCCGTGCAGGACTCACGAGTCAACAGAGCACGTTGTCCGTCGGTACACACCACATACACGTTTCGATTTGTCCATGTGGTTTTTGTAAACCATCAAAAGGTACCGTGGCACGCCCCAGGACAGGATCGCCGACGTAGTCCGCAGGCTTTGAAATATACGGTCGTACATGCATGCTGCATGAAAACCTCGGCATCCAGCGAGGTCATGGCGCGAGGCGCTTTATACTCGCTGTGTGTGGATGAATCGTGCGGCTCCAATCTTGCGTGCTGGTGGAAGAAATGCGTTGGATTGGTGGATGCGCCTGGATTCTTGCATTTTGATTGGCTGGACTCGTGTGTACCTTTCTGCTGATTGGATAGTACGTCGATGTGGTCGTGATACGACGTACTAGTATGCAGTAGGTAAACCTCGATTAGGTAGTAGTACTCATTCCGGACATCGAAACTAGTGGCTGACATGGACCTCGACACGTCTTGCCTCTACCGTCGATTCCACAACGACGTTGGTGGATTGTGTGGTGGCCATCACGTGCTTGTAGTCGTGGGGCATGAGCTTGACGAACGCGTGCTTGGTCGCGTCCCAGTCGGCCAGGATGGTCTCGCCAACGGGGGAGTTGGTGTGTTGAACGTGCTGTTGGATCAGGTCCTTGACAAACTGCTCGTCCTCGTCCAGCGCCTCCAGTCCACCCATGGACTGATTGCACTTGTCGGCAAATTCGTTGGACGGGTCGTACACGTACGCGATGCCGCCAGACATGCCCGCGCCAAAGTTGCGCCCCGTCGGGCCGAGAATCACCACGCGGCCGCCCGTCATGTACTCGCACCCGTGGTCCCTACAACACACATGCTCAGGCAATGTCTACTTGGTTTGCACGGCCCATACCCAACGCCTTCGACGACCGCATGGACGCCCGAGTTGCGGACGGCAAAGCGCTCCCCGGCCTTGCCCCGAAAGAACGCCTTGCCGCTCGTCGCGCCATACAAGACAGCATTTCCAACGATCGTTTGGTTGTGGCCGCGCTCGACTTCGGGAGCGACAATCACAGTGCCGCCGCTGAGCGCCTTGCCCACGTAGTCGTTGGCATCGCCAAGTACCTTCAACTCCACGCCGCGCACGAGCCCAAACCCGAGCGACTGGCCAGCATGGCCATGCAAGTGGAGTCGGATCGTGTTGGGGGGTAGGCCTGGAGGGGGAGCACTTGCATCAGAGTCGAATACACACATCCATCCTGTACACAACCTCGTTCCCCGTGCTTCTTGGTGATGACATGGGACAGCAGCGCGCCCACGGTTCGGTCGACGTTTGAAATCGGAAGCGCTACTTGCACGGGGGTGCCGTCTTCGATGGCCAACGCGCATTGCGTCAGCAGCTTCTGGTCCAAGATCGTGTCCAGCCTGCGTCCGTCCGTCATGACCGCATCAAGGGAGCGAACCACTGGCAACACGTACTCGTGGTCTTGCTGATCGTTGGGGTCGTAGCGAATGCGACTGCCTGGGCTCAGCGTCTGCGCGTTCACGAGCAGCGGCGACAGGTCCAGGAGCCGCCTACAACGACCTGTCATGCCATCCCATGGACGGCTCGATTCGTACGTCTTTCGGTGCAGCGTCGATTCGTCCACTTGGAGCAAGTCAGCACGGCCGATCACTTCGTCCAGCGACGTAGCGCCCAACGACCGCACAATCTCTTGAATCTACGCACGGCCATCGATGAGCACGTGTGTATGCCGTGCGCACGTACGTCCTCGGCCAGGAGCCACAAAAAGTTGACAACGTGTTCTGGCATGCCCGTGAATTTCTTGCGCAGTTCTTCGTCCTGCGTGGCAATCCCGACGGGGCACGTGTTCAAATGGCACTTGCGCATCATGACACAGCCGAGCGCAATCAGCGGCGCCGTCGCAAACCCGTACTCTTCCGCGCCCAACAGCGCGGCGATTACAACGTCTCGGCCCGTCTTGAGCTGGCCGTCCGTTTGCAACTTGATCCGCGACCTGCCAACAACACGCGCGCATGAGATGGATTCGAATGTCTGTCCCGTCGCACCGCAGGTTGTTGAGCACGAGCGTTTGCTGGGCTTCCGCGAGACCGAGTTCCCACGGCAGACCGCTGTGCTTGACCCCCGTCCAAGACGATGCGCCGGTCCCGCCTGCAACAACGTCAGATCGGGGGATTTCACGGCACATGTCGTGCATTGTACCGTCATGGCCACTGATTGTGATGTGCTCGGCCTTGGCCTTGACGACGCCAGCCGCCACGATGCCGACGCCCACTTCGGACACAAGTTTGACGCTCATTTCAGCGGTCGGGTTCGAGTTTTTCAAGTCGTGGATGAGCTGGGCGAGGTCTTCGATCGAGTAAATGTCGTGGTGCGGCTACATATCGTCCATCAGCGTATCATGCTGGGAAACGTTGACACACACCGGCGGCGAAATCAAGCCAACACCAGGAGTCGTGTGGCGGCGCGCGGCAATGTATGGCGACACCTTGTGGCCAGGAAGTTCGCCGCCTTCGCCGGGCTTGGCACCTTGCGCCTACATCGTCGGTCAGAGGTCCATCGTTGGGTGGTTGCGAGAAACCATTTTGATTTGAAGCTGGTCGGCATTCGACAAGTAATGCATCGTCACGCCAAATCGTCCACTCGCCACTTGCTTGATGGCCGATCGCATCGGGTTCGGCGCCCCATCCTACAAATGGCATGGGCAAAACTCTAGGCGGAATGGTTGGTGCTGTGTTCGTACGGGTTGAGGCATGTATCGCTTCGGGTCTTCGCCGCCTTCGCCCGTATTCGATCGACCGCCCAGTTGGTTCATCGCGATCGCGAGCGCCTCGTGGGTCTCGCGCGAGATCGAACCAAGAGACATGGCACCTTCACGCGTCGGTGTCACACACACGGCAAACACGCCGCCAACGCACCAGTGTTGAATCGCTTCACAATGTTGGCAATCGGCTCCATCTCGTCCCAGCGCGGGCGACGCTCCTCCGGCACCGTTTGGAACGCGAGCAACCCACGCAGCGTGACGCGTCTACCAGTCGCACACTCAGCCCATGACATCCGATGGCTGCAACGCACTTGGACGCGGCGTTGGTCAAGTCACGATATTGGCCATATGCATCGCGGGACTGCGTACGCGCCGCCGTCTGCAGCGCGACGATCGCGCTCGGTGTGTTAAAGTGCAACTCGCCGTTCTCGCGCGCGTGGTATTGGCCCGGGTTTCGCACCAACGGCATTTCCAGGGAATGGGTGGGGAAGCCAGCTTCATGCAGGCGTGCAATGTCGTCGTACAATGTCGCCATGTTGCTGCCTACGCACATCGCCACGTCAACCCATCGACAACTTGCCTCCAAAACACACCTTGGAGGCGCGACGTTGTGCCGTAAAAGCATCGGTCAATCACGTCAGCGCCAAGCCCGACCGCTTCAAACACCTGCGCGCCCTTGTACGACTGCAGCGTCGAAATGCCCATCTTCGACATGACTTTGAGCAGGCCTTTCCCGACAGCCGTCTGGTAGTTGGCCCATAGCGCCGCCGTCTCCACCTTCTTCTTCGCGATGGCTTCGACAAGCCCTTCACTGTTCATGTACCCCAACGCGTGGTACGCCATATACGGACACACGCCGTCCGCTCCAAACCCGAGCAACGTCGCAAAGTCATGCACTTCCTTGGCATCTCCGCATTCGGCAAAGATCGCGACGGACGTCCGTTGTTGCGTGCGTAGGAGGTGCTGGTGCACCGCGCCAACGACAAGCAACGACGGAATCGGGAACCGATCGGGGCCGGCAGCTTGGTCTGAAAACACGAGCACCGCTTGTCCTTGCGCGGCCTAATGCACAACGCATCCTTCTCCATGATGGATGGCCGTCGTTTGCAATATTCGATACCGCGGTGGTGGCCTCTTCACACAGACGATCGAGCGCATGGACGAGCCCTGCATGGCCACTATGCGCTGGAAACGTCGCATCGACCGTCTTGGCTGTCCACTTCGAGTCGGCCATGCCATACTTGAGTGTATGCAAGTCTTCCAACGACAGCACCGGATGGTCCACGATCAGCCTGCATGCAGTCACAGAGTTACACTCCATCCCTGCATCCGTCGGCAAAGATCGCGACATTCGAAGCGCCGCCGTACCGCTTTGCGTGATCTGCTGACGCGTCCAGCACATTCTGTTCGGGCCCGACGGGACATCGCAAACTCATGACGAGGTCTTCCCGAATCGGGTCGATCGGGGGGTTGGTCACCTGGTTGATTCGCAGCCATCAATGCGCTTCCACCCATCCTCCATGAATCAAGCCCAACAGCAAACGCTCAAGTTACCTGTGCAAAAAGCTGCTTGAAGTATTCGTTGGGCATCTTGGGCTGCTCCGACAGGACGGCGAGGGGCGCGTCGTTGCCCATGGACCCGAGGGCTTCTTTGTGTTCGAGGCCCATGGGGACCAACAGCATTTCCATGGTTTCCGTCGTGAACCCGTACAGGTTGAGGCGACGCGGCATGTCGGCCGGAGGGAGAGGGGCCGTGCCTGGCTGGGTGGCGGCCGCCGCCGCAACTGCCGGCGTTTGGAAATGGATCATGTGTTGTACCCACTCGCCGTACGGGCGCGCGGCGCTCACCGTCGCTTTGATTTCGTCGTCCGAAACGATCCGGCCTTGGTCAAAGTCAACAAAAAACATCTTGCCGGGTTCGAGGCGGTGCTTGGCCGCCACGTCGGCCTCCATGAGCCCTTCAATCACGCCGACTTCGCTCGACAGCATCACGTGGTCGTCGGTGGTGACGTAGTATCGACTCGGTCGCAGTCCGTTGCGGTCCAACGACGCGCCCACTGTCTTCCCGTTTGTAAACGCGACCATGGCCGGACCGTCCCATGGCTCCATCATGCACGCGTTGTACTGGTACATGGCTTTCTTGGCCGCCGGCATCGACATGTGTGTCTGCCATGCTTCCGGAATCATCATCATCATTGCTTCCGGCAGCGACCGGTCGCACGAACTGGCCGTCGTCAACAGTTCCAGCGCCGCGTCAAAGTTGCCTACAA
Organism: Aphanomyces invadans; assembly: GCF_000520115.1. NCBI lineage: Eukaryota > Oomycota > Saprolegniomycetes > Saprolegniales > Verrucalvaceae > Aphanomyces > Aphanomyces invadans. Next base: position 100,166 of record NW_008580193.1, on the reverse strand, counting down.
CGATGCATTGAATACAGCGTATCGAGAAAGCGGCAAATCGTGCCGGAATCGCTCATGTCGTCGGAACACACGGGCAAGAGCGACGACGTGGCATGACCAAAGTACGCGCTGTGCGCCTTGGACCCGCGTGCAAACATCCAATTCTTGTTGCCGCGCAACGTGTTGATCTCGCCGTTGTGGCACAGCACGCGGTATGGCTGCGCGCGGTCCCAGGACGGAAATGTGTTGGTACTGAAGCGCGAGTGCACAAGTGCCAAGTGCGAGTTGAAGTCGTGTGCCTGTGTATTCGATTGAGAACAACACATTTTACCAAGAACACGGCATCGAGGTCGACCTGGAGATCAGCGTAGTAGGGCATGACTTGGCCTGGGGTGAGCTGGCCCTTGTACACGAGGGTCTGGCTCGACAGCGAGCAAACGTACATCTCGCTCTCTTTGTTGGCGCTTGTCGCGACTCTGCGTAACCTGATGAAGAGTTAGTGACGCGCATTGATATGCAACGACATGGGGATTGACCGGATCGAGACAGGTCCGCTACCTACCGCATGAGTTCCTTCTCAAAGTGGTCGTTGGAGAAGTTAGGCGGGGGAAGGACGAGGACTTGTTCGATGTGTGGCTCCGACGCGAGCGACGTCTGTCCCAATTCGTGGTTGGAGGTCGGCATGGACCGCCACCCAACGACAGTCAAGTTCAAATCCTTCGCGAGCGCGTTGAACGACTTCTTGCTCGCTTCAATGCATGCGGAATCCTTGGTGAAGAAGACGTTGCCGACGGCGTACTGTTCGGGGACGAGGGCGACACGGGCACCGCCAAACGCGCCTTCGTCGACGAGCCGTTGAATAAATTTGTGAGGCATCCCGACGAGCATGCCAGCGCCGTCCCCCGACGCAGGGTCGCATCCACACCCCCCGCGATGACTCATGCGGACAAGCATTTCGTTGGCCTGCAGCACAACTTTTCGCGACGGTTTCTTTTGCAGCTGCGCCAAGATGCCGACACCGCAACTGTCTTTTTCGAGCTCGCGCTGGTACAGGAGGGCCTGAGGTTTGAGGCGTTGCCCCACAACCGACGACGACGCTGCAGGGTGCTTCGGCGCATTGCGAAAGTACGAGTACGACGACAGAGGCGACGCATGCGGCGCGCGCAGAACGACATTTCCGCGATGGCGCAACAGCGACGCGCGCAACATGGTGAGTTGAAGAATGGGGACCAGTACTCGAAATACCGACGAATCTTGTGGAGGAAATCCACCAATGAAAGGCCAGAGATTTTGGATCAGCCAATCAAAAGCGAACGCTTTGTGTTTGCGTCAATTCGTGCCTTGGGGTTTGCAGGACATCCATGATCGCGCAAAGCATTCGGCGCATGCTCCCGATGGATATCCATAGGCGAGACAGCGCGAGTGTTGCTGGGGCCGAGGTGCGTGGAGGATGTGGCTGAAGATGGGGTGAATGGCATCGCGTTTCGACGAGGTAGAGTGGGGACGACGGCAAGTTAGGAACTTCAACTTGCGTTAAGAGCGGTTTTGAATCGCGGGGGCTGTCACATATTTTATTCCATCTGTCGGATTCGATGAAATGGTCCGCTGAACCGACCCGCGCCCACCATCACGTGTGGCACGTGGTGCTCATTCTGGGAAGCCGACGTGAATCGAAACAAAGACGGTACTACCCATCCATCACGATAACTCGACGCTTCGTCTCGCCATCGACGTGACATTTCCTGCTGTTCGAGAGCGTTACGGTTGTCCACGAGAATGTTACGTCAACTGTTTCGAACACGAAATTCTTTCGAGTTTTGCCCGCGCAACGCATCAACCCTGCACATGGCCAACGAAGGAATACCGTTAGCATGAGTATTCATGGCGCTGGCGGCCATTCGGCGTGCCGCGTCGTACTGCTGCGCCATGGCGAAGCCGCATGCGACCCCGAGAAACAAAATGACTGTAAAGTGCACTTTGTGTTTGCCCAATCAACAACATTCTGCATGTACACAACGTACGCCATAGTATCATTGTACGAAGCGTATATTGATGTATTTCGGGGAGTTTGTACGAGATGTACAGTGTACGTGTACTGTGTCCAAGGATACCTTGACGATGCGCTTGGCAGTTTTCTTTCGATGGTGCTGCGCCTACAACGCATTTCGGCGCGGACGTTGAGCACGTCGACGTCGCATGCCCCCAAGATCATGTCTGGCCGAGTGGAGCGGTCCTTCATTGAGATTCCACGCGCCCCTGATGCCTACCGCCCTGCCACCGAGAGGATTCAAGATTGGCATGAAATCAACACAACCTACCGCGCCCCCGCCGAGCGCAAGGCGCAAGCGGGAAGATGCATGGATTGCGGGACGCCGTTCTGCCAGAGTCGCCATTTGTCGGGATGCCCCGTCGCGAATTTGATTCCAGAATGGAATGCGCTGGTGTACCGTGACGAGTGGCGCGAAGCACATCTACGTTTGAGCGCCACCAACAACTTCCCTGAATTCACGGGGCGCGTGTGTCCTGCTCCATGTGAAGGTGCCTGTGTGGCAGGACTTGTGGAAGAACCTGTGACGATCAAGAACATTGAATATGCAATCGTCGACCGGGCTTGGGAGGAAGGATGGATCACCCCACGACTTCCTCCTATGCGAACGGGGTTGAATGTTGCCGTCGTGGGGTCGGGTCCTGCGGGGCTGGCGGCGGCCGATGAGCTCAACCAAATGGGGCACTCCGTGGCCGTGTTTGAGAGGGAAGATCGCATTGGAGGCCTCTTGATGTACGGCATTCCAAACATGAAGGTACTCTTCACGGCACTACGAGACGTCCCATCTCACTTGCGACTAGCTGGACAAGTCCACCGTGAACCGACGCATCCAGCTCCTGCATGACGAAGGCATTACATTCCGAACAAATGCAGACGTAGGTTCAAATGTTCGCGAATCTCTTGCCGACGTAAGTTGCGTCCGACAATGGAGCCATGATGTCACCGTCGTTCACGTTCGTGCAGATGGATGCGATTGTGCTGTGCACGGGAGCGTCGATTCCTCGCCACGCCGACGTTCCTGGAAAAGATCTCGCGGGGGTAAGCTTGGATTTGTCCAGCTCGAGGCTTCAGCTCGATGCGGCAGGTGCATTTTGCCATGGAATTTCTCACGAGCAACCAAAAGCGCCTGCTTGCGAGCAAAGAGGGATCCCTCAAGAGTCGGTGGAACAAGGATTGGATCAATGCCGAAGGCAAGGATGTTGTGGTTATTGGCGGCGGCGACACCGGCACGGACTGCAGTACGTGTCTTCGCTGAAGCGTGTAACGCAAGTGGTGCGTAGTCGCGACAGCACTGCGTCATCGATGCCGCTCTATCGTGAACCTTGAGCACAACACGGCGCCACCACTAACGCGCAGCCCCGCAAATCCGTGGCCTCAATACCCCAAGATCCATGGGGTAGATTACGGCCACGCTGAAGTCCTCGCCGTGTTTGGCGAAGACCCAAGACAATATGAGCGATCTACTGTGCGCTTTGAAGGCGACGAATTGGGACATCTCACGCATGTGGTTCGACTGTGCTGCTGCTGCTGATAAGTTCGGCCCTGATCGGTCGTGGAATAGGTCACGGCGTGGTCGAGGACTCTAGAAGATGGAAGCAAGGAGGCGATTCCAGGAACGGAGAAAAAATACCCATGTGACTTGGCCATCCTCGCTATGGGGTTCCTGCATCCAGACCAAGCATTGCCGCAAACACTGCAATTGCAAATAGACTCTCGCAAGAACATTTGGACCGAAAACTACGTCACATCCATGCCTGGTAAAATCTCGTTGTACAATGCTGGAGCTCAACTCGAGTGTTCATTGCAGGGGTCTTTGCGGCAGGGGATTGTCGCCGTGGTCAATCACTGGTTGTATGGGCTATTCACGAAGGCCGTGACGTGGCACAAAAGGTGCAGCAGTACTTTGTAAGCGAAGGCCTTGCAGACGAATCGGTTCGCAAGTAGCAAATTAATGCAAGAAATTCATCTATCGGAATAAGCCATACGTACACACCAATGAAAGTGAAACTAAGAGGCTGACAGGCATCCTTGAGTGTGCACGATGCCAGTGCTGCGTCGGCGCAGGTCATCGACCTTCACAGCGGCGTGACAGAAGCGTAAGTCCAGCGATCGCACGTGCTGCAACATGCTCACGTCCCGGATGTTCTGGCAGTCGCTTAAGTTGAGTTTCGTTACGTTCCCCAGCGCCGACACGTCCGTCACCTACACGCGTCCTTAGGTCGGCAACTTTGAAAATGAAAAAGCGCGCGAAAATGTACCAGCTCACATCCGGATAAGTTCAGGGAGTATATCCGGCCCAATGAAGATACGTCCTCCACTTGGGAACAATTGCGGAGGCTGAGAGTCTGGGCGCGCGCGAGCCCGTGGACGTCCTTGATGCCATGGCAGTAGCTCAAGTCGAGATGCTGCACGTGAGTGAGTGCGCTCACGTCAGTAATGCGTTGACAACCTGCAGAATAACGTGTGGTGTGAGCGACCAGTCGTGGCGATGGGACTTGCCAGCGAGCTTGAGGGAGGGCACGTGACTCAATGGTGACACATCGACTAGGGCATCGCAGAAGCGCAGGTCGATGTCGCGGCAATGACGCAGAGGAGATACGTTTTGAATGCCGGGGCAGCAACTAAGGTTCACCTTGACAGCTTTGGCCAAGGGCGACAAGTCGGTGATGCGAGGACAACGATAGGCATTGATAACCTACGGAGGATGCTTGAGACGAGGATAGAGCGTGCAATGCGCACTTGAATGCTGCGAAGTGGCGACAAATCGAAGAGTTGTCTGCAGAAACTCATGTCGAGGTTGCGCACATGTGAAAGGCCCTCCAGCGACGTGATATTCTGGCACCGACTGATGTTGAGCACAGGGATGTGTCCCAGCGCGCAGATGCTGGTGACGCCGCGGCAATTGGACAAATCCAAGTGACGAATCGACGAGCCGCCGTCCTTCGCGAGGACATTCACGTTCTCTAACGATTCGCAATTGCTCAAGGTAAGGTGATAAACGTGCCGCAGCGCTGACACGTCCGTGATGCGTTTGCCTGTAGATTTTTAGTCAGTCGATGCTACCCACGCCCAAGAACATCCAACGACAAGCACATACAGGACGAAAGGTTGAGCGTATGCACGCCATGGAGCGCAGACACATCTTCCAGTGCACTGCACCCACTCAGGTCGAGCGACTTGACGCGCCCTACGTACATGTGCTCAGTACATTTCGGGCAAAGGGTTGGGCTTACCGAGGCTAGACACATTGGAAACGCGATGGCACTTTCTCAGGTTGAGCTCCACGCAATTGCCGAGCATCGAGACGTCCTCAATGTCCAGCCCGCTGGTTGAACTCCCGTCACGACGAGCTAGTGTATGACGAGTTGTTCATCACCTCAGGTGAAGAGTATGGACGTGTGTCAGCGCGCTGACATCGGTGACATTCTTGCAACCGCTCAAGATGAGAGTGTGGACATGCCCCAAGGCCGAGACATCGCGAATGCCAGAGCAGTTGCGCAGACTCACGGTGTGCACCGTCGCCAGCGCATGTACTTGGCTACACAAGACACTGAGAGTCGGTACAAGATGACCTGACAAACAGGCGACGAAAGAAACGGACCTGATGCTTTTGCACATGTTGAGGAACACCGCCGTGGCGTTTTGCAGCGGCGTAATGTCCGACACAGCGTGACAGTAGCTGAGGTCCACAGTCGCCTGCATGACCTGTTATCAAGGCGAGAGCTTGGCCCAGCACGGCCATGACGATTTACGACATGAATCAAGGCACGTACGATGCCGGCAAGCGGCGTCAAGTCGGACAGGTCGTGACAATAGCTCATGTCGATGGATGGAAGTGTCTTAAGGTGCTGGAGACCGCGGACGTTTGACGTCCCACTGAGATTCAAGTGCTTGAGCTTATGGACGCCTTCCACGTACAGTCATACATCGAGTGGAACAGGAAATGAAAGTACCTGGAAAGAGACTAACACGATGGGTTCCACTGAGGTCAAGCGACTGAATGTGCGGCACAAGTTTGCTCAACAAAGCCAACAAATTGTCGGTCGCGCGGATTGCGCGCACACTTTGAGCAATGAGGTTCTCGACAAAATCATCCACGTGTGGATCAATATCCGTGATGTCGATTTCTCCCTCTGGTTCATCCGTGTTCTCCTGTTGCAATCAACTCCGTGAGGAATGTCGTCAAGGGAGCCGTACCTGTTGTCCTCGGGGAAGGTTGTAGATAGATTCGTTGTTGTGGTATGGCTCGTCAGTGCGAAGGAACGGCTTAAACGTGATCGCTTTAAGGTTTGTCCACGTGGATGTTATCACCTCGAGATCTTGCACGGATGCATTGATCTCCGCTGGTTGGTGGAGGGTCACGGCGTCGTGCATGAGACTCCTGAACGATCGGTTCAGCGTCGAGATGGACATGACTTCCGCAAGCGTCAGGAGCGGTGCGAGGTGTGCATCCCACACAAGCGGTGGGAGATCCATGAACAAGGAGGTCTTTGCATGCCGTCCCGCTGCCATCGCGCGACGTCGACACTCGTTCAAATCGATCGACGTTCGAAGTGCGCGCCTTTCTGAAATCAATTACCTGTCGCCATGTATGCTTCAAATTTAACTTGAAATGAGTATGCGGGTTGACGTCGTGCGGTAAAGGCTTGTGGGAGAGTCATCAGGCGCGACATCGCGTCAACCTCTCCAGAGCTCTGCTGCCAACGCGAAGTGAGGCTGTGCATGTTGCGTACATGCATGCAGGTGAGCATCTATGCAAGGTCATAGGCTTGGCGCTCGCAGTGCATTCCATCGTGATGGCCGCAGACAGCAAGCCCGTGATGCAAGCGAGAGTGGGCGAGCGTTCAAAGAACCCCGAGCACAGATGCACCTTGCTTGAGGCTTCGTACATGTACTCCACGGGAGAAGGAACGGCGCCGTCTCACGTTATGGTTCGCGCACACAGTGCTCGGCCGCATCCACCATCAACAACGATGACATTGTTGGTACTACCGCAATACGTGTCCTGTGAAATCAAATAATTTACGAAAACCTTTTGAACATAATGCGATGGTTTGCAGCGATGCTGTAAAGAAAGCGGAAAAAGAACCTGTATGAATGAGTACATTGTGAGCGACTCGGTGTGCCATCTTCCACTTGTCGGCAGCATCGGCGCGGCACCGAGTGGGCAGGGCATGATGAGATTCACGACTGGAGACATCTTGATTCGCAAGGCGCATCGAGGGAAGCTGCAAGAAGTCATTTACTTGGTGAAAGACATCTTTGTCGATGTGAATTACCGCAACCAGGTATGCCGTCGACGCACTTGTCCTGTCCTCACGCGCATCCGTGCGAACACTGACGCTTTCACGTAGAATGGATGCACGCCATTGCATGCTGCTGCAGCGTCAGGTCAACTGGAAGTCGTTCAGTGGCTCCTCAACGTTCCTGAGATGAAACCCGCCGTCGACGATGTACGAGTTGAACTGAACTATGCCTTGATCTCTTGGTTGGAGTCGCTGACAACAACGACGATGCTGCAGAGCGGTCAAACGGCGCTGCATTACGCGGCGTTCTATGGACACTTGGAAGTCGTGCTTGCGTTGGTGGAACACGGCATCCCGTTGAACCTCAAGGACAAGGTACGTCCCATGCCTTGGCAATCCCGACCCACCTTGAGCATGATCTCGATTCTAGTTTGGCCGCACGCCCCATATCGCGGCGGCACTGAATGGCCACTTGGACGTGGTTAAATTCTTGGTGGAAGAGTGGGTCCACCCCATCGACATCAACTCGATCGACGAAGTACGTGCCTCCCACCCGTCCACACCAACACACGTCGTAGTATGGCGGGACGTGCTTGCATTGGGCGGCGTCCAAGGGCCGGAAGGATGTCGTGCAGTACCTGTGTATGGCCGGTATCGACATCCATGTCACGAGCTACGTAAGTTTGTCGCGTGCTCCGATCCGTCTTGATCGCCGCCGCCCGATTCTTGGCCATTCATGCGCAGGACAACCGCACGGCATACCAACTGGCCAAAGACAAGCACAAGGGCAAGTGCATGCAGTTCCTCAAGTCGTGGTATGATATCTCCCAAGTACGCATGCCCGCCCACACACCACCCAGCGACTGAACGCGTGCTGATGGATTTGCTTGATAAGAAATTTGTGCACGCCGCCGAAGACGGCAACGACGACGAGATCAAGCGCATCATCATGGATGTAAACCATGCGTACCCATTGCGCTTCCTCAAAGACAAGGTGCCCGTTTTTTCTTTCACGAATCCCATTCTTGACGACAGCGCCATCCAGAACGGCAAAAACGCCATGCACTGGGCCGCGGGGTCGGGGCATTTGTCTACACTGCGCATCCTCGCTGAGAGCTTTGACGTGTGGACCGACGTCGACAAGGTGCGAGCCGGGACATCCCATATGCACGTTGACCTGCGAATCGGGCAGTTTGGCCGGAACGTGCTGCACTGGGCGGCCCTCGGTGGCCACAAGGACTGCGCGTTGTGGCTAATTAAACACACGCGCGACCCGAACGCGCTTCAGCGGCCGACATTGGTGAGGGGGGTCTTGCCGTGTGTTTGATCGAGTGTGCTCACGGCCGTGCGCTAGACAAACAAAACTCCGTCGCGCTGCGCGTTTGAAGCGGGGCATAGTGCTCTGGCGTCCCGTTTGCAGGTGGGGGTTCGTGTTGTCGAACGAGTCGACGACGACAACGATGTGTGTTTGCAGGCATGGGAAAAAGGCAATGCTGAATACGCCATGCCCGACGACGACGTGAGTTCGTTCAAATCCAAGGACCAGCGACCGTCTCCGAATGCCCAGGTGTCGCAGAACCGAGGTCCAGTGTGCATCCGTCGGGACCATCGACGGCTGCTCATCGTCATGGCCGGTAGACATCATATCTGTACGCAACTGGTTGAAACAGCTCGAGTTGGGCGAGTACACGGAATACTTTGAAAAGGACGGCTTCGACACGCTTCGCGGCGTCGCCACGATCGACGAAGGCGACTTGATCGAGATGAACGTTAAAAAAGGTCGGATCCGTCGTGTGGGCGCGATATGTTGACGTCGTGGGATGGCAGGTCACCGACGAGGAATCCTTCAGCACATTCAAGAGCTCAAGAACCAGTTGGCTGCGTACGACGAACAAGCGCAGAGCAACGGCGTCGAACCCGATGCGCTGCCGACTCTGAGCATGCTGCCGCAGCTCGTCAAGACGCCGAGCTCGACACAGCTCCAAACCCTCATGAACCCAACATCGCAATCGTCGGGGTCGTCGGTGGATGGCGCAACCAACGCCAACTAGTGTCGAACCCGAACGACCGAGCAATGCATACGTTATTGTTGTTACGTCATTTCAGCGCGTCGACTTGTCTGCAAATGGACTGCACCCGGCCATCGTGCAGTAGTTGTCGGCGAATTCCGTCACGTCGGTGCTAAGAACAGTCGAGATGGATTGTCATTGCCAACCGAGACAAGATTACCTGCCGCGCCCTCTGTACCATCGCTTGGTGACTGCCCCCCGGCCATTCTTCCATGCTTGCTCGTGGGCCCACCTACCACACATTTACGCTCGCGCGATCCGCTATCATGGGTGATGCTCGAACCCGATTTTCATGGCCTCTGTCATGGGGACATCGGAGAGCTCCTGTGGCTTTTTCACGTTTTGCTTGACCCTTTCAGCCACAACGTTCGACGCGGTGCCGATGGGATCAGCGCGGCTAAAGTCAGATGGCTTCATCATGGTCGGTTTCGGCGTCACGGAGCTCACTAAGGCGCCACGCAATTTGTGAAGTCAGCTCCACTCCGAACGTGCGTACAAGTTTTGGGGTTGAACTGGAAGGGCGTGGATGGGCCTTCCATCAGGAGTTCCTTCTTGAGGTGCTCGCGCCAGATCTGGTTCTTGGACACTTCGTCGCATTTGACGACGGTCCCGCCGGCCTTCTTGTCTGCCATCGCGCTCTCTCGTCGGTCGCAAACGTGCCCTTTCGTGTCGTATTACGTCTATTTTTAGATTTCACTCTTTTAGCCAATCAAAGCGAATAAAGCACCTGATTGGATAAAATAAAGGACCAATACTACTGCACATCTTGCCCGACGTATGTTGCATAGTGATGCAACCGTAACGCACGCCATCTCACTTTTGACCGGAATCGAATGGAAGGCATAGTCTGTCGTTGAGGTCCCCACGCAAGGCAGATGGAGAAGCGGGTCTCGTCAAGAACCCTCGTGGGCGATTGCAGCCACCATGCTCGCGCCACAGCGTATCCACCAGCAATGTGTGCCGCGGGCGGAGCACGAAATTTCGTGGTAATGGGTTCGTGTTGCCTGGTCACACGTTTTATAGTAAAACGTGCGTTCGATCGCGACGTGTGTCGGTGGTTTTTACTCCCGTTCGATGGGGTAAATGCCGCCACGAATTGTCCCACCCATGTGTTATTCTCAGCCCACCAATCAGATTGCGTCGCATGAGTAAATCCCAATGTCCTACGTGCGATTTGGCCGACAACGTGGGAAATACACGACGCAACACTTCGACATGAGATTACTCACCGACGACGGCGCGGGTGAGCGATGCCGTCATTCTCCGACGACGTGCTTCCTGCGCACTCGTCTTCGTTTACGTCGCATGGGTCGTTCCTCCAAGCAAGCCCGTTTGATCCTTGTCGTTCTATCGGCGTGCTCGCTCGTGTCCATCGACGCGGCGGCCGGCGGCGTCTGCTTTGACGTGGCGGACGTTGGCAACATCGACGCGCACTTTCGCCAAATCAAGTCCAAGTTCTCCGCCGTCCGAGTATACGAGACCCAAATGGGCAGCACGAATGCGATTGTGGCCGCCGCTAAAGCTGGCCTTCAAATTGCCGCCGGCGTCTGGATCCGCAGCGGGGATGCCAAGGTCCAAGCCGACATTGACGCGATTGCGGCCGGCATCAAGGCGCACCCGGACACGGTCGTCGCTGTCTACGTCGGCAACGAAGACTTGTCCAACGGTGTGTCCGAGCAAACCGTCGTCGCCAGAGTCAACCAAGTCAAGGCCAGTCTCAGTCGCCTCGGCGTGCCAGTCGGGTCGGTGCAAGTGGATGGCGACTTCTTGGGTGCTGGAGCGCTCGCTGCCGCGTGTGATGTTGTTGGCGTCAACATTTACCCGTTCTTTGGTTCATCGCCCGATTCGATCTCGCGCCCGATCTACGACCTGAACACTCGATGGATGCGCGTGACGGCCAAGTACGGCGGGAAGGCCAAGCTGACCGAGACGGGGTGGCCCACCACCGGCACGTACAACGGCCATGTCGGCAACTTTGCCAACGCGAAAGCGTACTGGGAGTCCTATTCCGAGTGGTCGTACGGCAATGGCGGCGGCATCCCGTTCTACTTTCAACACCGCGACATTGCTGGCAAAGCACCCGAGTACGAAGCGCACTTTGGCCTCGTCGATGGATCAGGCAACTGGAAGTTTGACGTTGCGCCGCCGCCATCCTCGCCGACTTCTCCGCCGACTCCCCCGCCAACTCCGCCGCCAACTTTCCCGCCAACTCCGCCGCCAACTTCCCCGCCTACCTCGCCGCCAACTCCGCCGCCAACTCCGCCGCCAACTTCCCCGCCTACCTCGCCTCCCACGGAACCACCGACTCCCCCGCCTACCTCGCCTCCCACGGAACCACCGACGACTGCCCCACCGACTACAACTGAAGCCTCGCCACCGGCGACGACAGCGGCACCGACTGACGAGCTTACCACAGCCACGCCTGAAGCGGCCACAACCTTGGAACCTACCACGATTGCCACAACTTCCTTTGTCGAGTTGACTGAAACGAACTCGACTGCCGTGGATGCGATGAACAATACGTTTGCGAATGCGTCGGCCACCAACGACTTGTTCACGGCAAGTGCGGAAACGTTGGTGTCTTCGTCGAGCGACGGCGCAACGAACTCTGCGGATGCCCCGGTCGTAGTTGGATCGGGCGGTTCTGGTGCTGCTGGAGGTGTGGCGGGCTCTGGTGCTGCTGGAAGTGCAGCAGGTGCACCGCCGACCGCCTCCGACTCGACATCTATTGGGAGCTCAGGTGGCATCAATGCCAGTGTGTCGTCTGCCGACTCTTCGACGTCCAACCCCGCACCCACGATCTTTTTGAGTGCCGGGTGCGCACTTGCAGTTGCCGCCACAGCGCTCTTTGTCGTTCGTCGTCGAGCTCAGTCGTTGGAAGAGGGCAAAGACGCGTTTGATCCCGAGTTTGGCCTCGACTCGCCCCAAACGGCAGTCCACTCTTCCCGTGGTGGTGACTACCCCAAGCAACCAGCAACTGCCCAAGCAACAAGCACCCCTGTTGCAACGCAAACGGCGCTGACAACTCCTCAGCAACCGTGCGAACCGAGTCTTTTCAACCCCAAAGACAGCTTGTTTGGTGTGGCGATGCTAGAAGATCGACCGAGCACGATGCTGGACACCATGGATGACATCCGCGAGTCGGAAGACTACATCCACGAAAGCATCTCTGACGACGACGCCGCTTCGTTGGACAATCGCCCGTCCGCGGCGACCTCCGTGTTGAGCGCTTCAGCAGAATTTTTGTTGTAAGAAAAAATGGCCAAAAAATCGATTTTTTGGCAAACTCGTTTTCTGTTTTCATACAAAGTTTAAGTATAAACCATTCGACATTCGCGCGCAAGGTGGGAGGTATTGCCGACCGCTGATTGGGCGATCCGGATCTTCGTTCAAATCGTTCCACAACTCAAGGGGCATGCCATCGCGCGCGTGTGCCGGCGGATGCGGCGGCACTGTGACTGTGAAAGACGACGTGTGTCATGTAATGAAACTCGTAAGTGAATGGACTCGCGCCGTGCGAGGAAGCTGTGCATGATGGATAAGTTGTGTTGGATAGTCCCACACGACGGTGTCAACAGTCCTCAAGTTGTTTTCGGCGTTCAAGCAGCCAACTTTCACGACGTTGGAGCTTTCGGATGGAGAACTGGACCAATTCTCGCTAGAGAAGCTCACCCAAACTTTCTTGCGTATGTCGCAAGGACATGATGCAGCAGCAGTCACTCGTTGTTGTAGCTATGCATACGTTCACAATCACGACGCTAAAGTTGTCACGGTGTCCGTTGCCAGAAGGAGTCGTGACTGTTCTAGTTCGTTGCTTCAAAGAAACAGGCAGCCTCAGGAGACTTGTTCTTGATACGTACGTCCAAAATCTGCTGTCATGGTCACTGAAGGATTCCTCACAGGTGTCGCGATGTAAGCATGACGGCTTTGATGACCTTAACGTCGTTGTTGCCTCCTATCGAACACTTGGAGCTCCCAAGCTGTAAGCTCCCTCGACAAGGTGTAGTCATGCGATTCGAATTACATTCTCGACGTTTCTTACCTTTGTTTTGTTTAGCGGGGTTGATTCTTGGCCAGACGCTGCAGTTGTGCTCGAGATTACGAACATTGATACTTCGGCAAAACAATCTTGGCGACGGTGGTGCACGTGCGATCGCTGATGCCTTTCAACCCAAGAAATGTCATGTGCATGGTCGCCACCGCATCTCCAAGTACGCATTTTCTTGCTCACACGAACTCTGCAAGACATGTCGAATTCTGAACGTCTGTCCGAAGGGGAAGTGGCACAGGAATTTGGGTCCTTGACACACTGGACTTGAGCGGCAACGGCATTTCGAACGTTGGCTTCAGTTATGTTCTCGCCATTTCTGTTCGTGAGTTGCTTGTCAGCTACAATAACATCACGTACGATGCCCAAAGGTCATAATCCACTCACGTCCGTCAGGTCTATTCATGACGTCACTGGGCATGTCCCTCTCCACTTAAAATCCTTGGACCTGTCGTACAACCCGATCAGCACGGATGGCTTCCACTCCGTCGGTGCGCTCATCTCGGGCACTTGTGCTCAAGCCAACCTTACGAGCTTGAACATTGAGGTGAATTGCGTCGACGCCGAGCGCCACGTATGAAGCCCAGTCTTTCATGGCCGTAGAACTGCTGTATCACTGTCGACGGCTTATGCTCGTTGAGAGACGCCATCACTCGCAACCCGGCAACCAAACTACGAGAAATTCGACTTGGCGAAGACAATTCCATCCACGACCCGGCGACTCGCGTGGGACTTGCTGAATTGCTGGTACGAGGTTCGGAGGCCCCGTTGATACCATCCATGCATCAAAAAGTCGTCATGCGTTGTTCCGTTCAAAGCTCTCGTTGTTTCAAGTGTCGCGTCCCGATAGGAGTGCATGAGCCGGGTGACCCCTCATGTCGAATGCATCATTTCACCCACAATCGTGCCCAAACCAACCTCGCCGACGCAACAGCTCGACCCTGTAGGAAGCAGTTCGATGCTTCGACCCATGAACGTAAGTAGTCACTCGCTTTTCATGCACATGGGATGCCACGTCGTGCATTGTGTTCCAGTGCCATGCCATTATTGCAAAAGGCGAGGTGAATCGATGCAACGAAATGGACCATCAGGACAACGACCGCGATAGCTTTTCCATGGCGTTGAATTCGCCTCAAAGTAGTAGCGCACGCACCCACAGCATCCACGACGAAGCTGAATTTCAAGACGACTGTCCTTCACCTACTGCTGCAGAAGCAATCGCGCCGTCGGAGATGGCATTCCCCCACGACGATCCTATGCGACGCGAAGCCATGGCGTCCATGAACATGGCGTTTGAAGCGCACAACATGACGCATCAACACCGCGCTCAAGTAAGCAATTCCATTCTGCATTGAATGGTGTGGTCACGATGGTGGTGTTGTGTACGACAGAGCGACTCTGTCGTGCATCGATTGTGCATAAAAGTCGAGACGTTGGAGAGTCTGGTGCCGCGTTTGGAAGGGCAGTTGGATCGTGTTGCAGAGCGCGTGGCAGGGCTGGGAGCACAACTCCCATCGATGCAAGCAGGTACTTTACATGGTGCTCGTGATCGGTGGACATCGCTGTGAATGTGCTCAGCTGAATGTGGACGCGATGGCATGTTGTGTAGACGTGGCGACCCAGCTCGGCATTCTCCGACACGACCTCTTGTCACGTATGTCGTCCATGTCCGGGGACGAGCACGACCGACCCAATCGCGGTGCATTGAGTACGTTGCCTTCATCGTTTCGTTGGCATCATGAGACCCGTGGGCCATTTTGCACGGTAGGTTTGCTTGGAAGCGACGACAACCACCAAACTGGTGTCGACCCGTCCATCCGTGCGCCGTGGAAAGCCAAGATGGAAGCGCGGCAACAAGAGCTGTTCCAGCAATTTCAGAGATGGCAGGTACAGAAGTCGTCGATAGGATTCGAAGAAGCACACGACATGCCATAGGTGTACATGGAGACCGATCGAATGCAACTCACAAATCGCGTCCAAGAATTAGAAGCCAAGGTGGCTGGGCTTGAAAACGTTGTCAAGGCGGAGCAACAAGCCAGCCTCTTGGCCCTCGAAGCCATCTCGAGCGCATTTGTTTCCGACTAACACAGGCAACACACACCACCACACCAAGCGTGTCAACTTTACGCTACGGACGCCTCCATCCCGCCATGGCCGACGATCATGGTGGACGCGGTTCGTCGGATCGCAGACGACTCTGTATGACGGCAGCAGCACCTCCAGTGTTGTGTTGTGCACGTCCCTCTTCATCGTCGAATCCCCCATTCCTACACAACATGCAACATGCCGAGCACCCTGTTTTCTCCATGTCACGGCTGGACGAAAGAGCAAGTGCATTGAACGCGATGTATTCAACTTGGCTCAATGCACTGAGGGCAGAACTACGTCCACGATGTCGCAGCGAGAGGTAGCGGCGCGTCGTTGCGAGTCAGCATGTCCATGGGGGTTGGTCGCATCAGACATTTATCTGGCGCGTTGGCGCATCTTTCGGCGCTTGCGACGCAGGCGACGCATGCGCTTCTTGCGCCACTTGGCACGCATCCCACCGGCCAAGTCGAACGTCACCTTCAACGTGTCCGCGTCGCAGACGTTGTAGTCGGCCAACGATTGAGCGCCGTGCATGGTGACGCCGGCCGCGGTCAAGCGGAAGTTTTGGATGAACTCCAAGTTTTCCACCTGCGCCGCGACGGAGGCCACGGACGCGTCGTTCGCAACGGTCAAGTTGAGGGTGCGACCCCCCAACGCATCGATGAAGATCTGCATGGTTCCCTTCTGGATGCTACGAATGCTACACACATCGCATGAGCGCCATGGACGGAGAAGAACCGCGGCGGCGGCGGCGGCGCGCACGTACCCAAACGAGTGTTTAGCAGAGCAATCAGCAGAAAGTGACTGGGAAACGTTCACTGGTGGAAAATCGATTGCTTTTATTCGTCCAGAGGTATGCCGCATACAAATATCAAGTGTACCGGAAATCCGCACATGGCGTGGGATACCGTGACCAGTTATTCGCCAGCTTGTCTCGGCCAACCGAATCCGACGCGTTTGATTGGCGAAACCAAGCATCGATGACGTGGCCACGGGGAAATGTCCTATTTTTTAGGGGAATTCGGCGTATCCGTGGGAAAATGCCCGAGGAAGGTTCCCACAGTATCTTGACGGGACGTTTTCCACTCACGACTCGAGCGCAGCGTGTAGGACGCGGCGGTACGCGGCATGCGCTGCCTTCTCGCGGTCCAGGGCATGGACGGCGCGTTGTCGAGCGGCACTCTGCTTCCACTTGGCATGGAGAGCCTGGCGCGTCGTCGCGTCGCCCGCTCGAGTTCGACGTGGGGTTGTTGGAGCGACTCGCTTCTTCGTTTGACGGGACTGCAACATCAAGGACACCAGTGCCTTCGTCGAGAGATCCTCGTCCACGCGCCGCTTGCTCTTGCGTTGGGTTGGGCACAGCAGCGATGTGTCCGAAGCAATGGACTGCAACAGGGCGCGGCACTCGACAACCCACGCCTTGGGTAATGTGACGACGGCATCGTCCATGCCAGGGATTCCATTCAACACAACGGCAAACACGGTCGCGACGATCGTCTTGGCTGGACTCGCGCCATCCTCTTGATGCTGCCACGCGGCGTCGACCAAGTGCAGCGCGAGGTCTCGTTGGGAGGGCGGAAGTGTCGGCAGGGACTGGATCCAAGCGACGGTGCTCTGCGACGCCGGCGCTGGGACCGCCTGCAGAAACGCTTCCATGATCGTTCGGGACGAGTGTTGCAAGGGGTCGGTGCGACCTGCGGCTTCAATCAGGCGGTGCAGGAGCTGTAGGGCGTCGTGTAGGTGCGCGGCAACGTCGGAGAAGTGGGTCGTCAGCACGCTGCTTTGGTGCAGCGTGATGCGGATCACGTCGTCGATCGTGTCACGAAGACTCACGACGGCGTTTAAGTGTGGGTGCAGCTCAGCCTCTGCACCCATGTGCTCTAACAACAACGTGACCGTGTCGTGCGCGGTATCCCATGAACCCACGTGCCATGCAACGTGAACTTGGGCTGGCATCGCGTCCAGCTCGGTCGCCGCTGCCGACTGAACCGTTTGCGCTGGTAGGGTGGTGAGCGCGAGTAGGTGCACGTCCACGGAGGGTGCCGTGGGAAGAGCTGCACCTACCACCTCCGCGACCACTCGACGCACCCACGGTCGAACCTGGTCGACGGAATGAAATGCGACGGCCGTCCAGATAGCACAAGGCGCCGTCGACGCCGGGAAGGACGATAGGTGCAGGATAAACGCATGGTTCGTGTGCGGATCGTGCACCCGGTGCACCACAGGCGTCGCCAGCGGCGTCACGACGCCGCATTTGGCGGCGAGCCATGGCATCACGTCCAACGCCGCCGCTTCGTCCGTAGACGCCACCGACATGAGCCCGATCGAATACTCCACCGTCGTGTCCGTGGGGTGTCGTTGGCAGAGGCGCGACGCGAGCAGCGCGGCTGCATTCACGGGGGCATGCAGCTGGCGCTGTAGACCAGCGATGGCGAGGGAACATGCGTCGGTGGCGGTGGCGTCTTTTGCCGTCCATGGTGGCGGCACTGGGCGGGGGCAGTGGCTCAAAAACGATTCGAGTGGGTCCCCGACTCGCGCGGCTGGCGACCGCCCCACGGACGGTCGAAACACGGCATTTCCAGGGATGCTGCCACGTTCGAATGAGCTGCCGTTCAAGAGAGATGGCGACGTACCGAGGGCGCTTTTGTTGTTGCACGAACCGGCGCCACATGGCAAATCGCAACTTTTGCACGGCGAGGCGCTGGACTTGTCGCAGCGCGTCGCGTTCTTGAGAATCAAGCGCTTCGGCCCGAGCAACGACGCGGTCGCGCGCTTCAAAATGGATGGCGAGCCATGTTTGCCCAAACTTTTGGATCTCTCGGGCTTTTGCCGCTTCGTCTGCTTGTCGCTGCTTTTCTGCGAGTTGCTTGTTCCACTCGAGCTGCTCCCGTTTTTTCTTTTCTTCCGCTTCTTGGCGCGCTTGCTTTGCCTTGGCGTCGGCAGCGCGCTGCTTTTCTGCTGCCATGGCAGCTGCTTTTTCTGCCGCTTGTGTCGCTGCGGCGTCGGCTG
>NW_008580193.1:58638-81580 GCF_000520115.1 Aphanomyces invadans | reverse complement strand
GCGCGCTTGCTTTGCCTTGGCGTCGGCAGCGCGCTGCTTTTCTGCTGCCATGGCAGCTGCTTTTTCTGCCGCTTGTGTCGCTGCGGCGTCGGCTGACACTGGTTCGTTCGCACGGGTCGTCGCTGGAGGCGCCGCAACGGTCACGCGAGGCGTCGCCGCGGCTTCCTTGGCAACTTTCAGTGGCGGGGGCTGTTTTGTCGGCGTTATGGCTGGGACGGCAGGCGATTTTGGCGGGGCGGCCGCTGCTTTGGTACTTTTCCGCTTGGCGATTTCTTGGAGCAGCCGCTGCTTTTCCTGCTGCAGTTGCTTCTGCCGCTCTTCTATCTCGGTCAGACTCGGAATGTGCTTTGGAGGGGTCGCCGGCGCCGATCCCACGACACCGCTCCGGCCACAAGTGGTCACCGTAGCCTTGCCGGGACTTGCCTGGGGCAATGGAGGTTGTCCAGGAAGCGGAGCAAGTGGCGGGGTCACTCGGGGCGACGGCACCGCCCGGGGCGGTAGCGGAGGCTGCCATGGAACTGGACCGGGCTGCTTCTTGAGAGCTGTTTCATGGGGTCCTTTGGCTGTGGCGTTGCCGTCAAAGTTGGAGAACGGGTCTTCGTATGCTGGTCGACTCGGGTACAGCCGGCGCCGCTCGTCCGCTTCGGTCGTTTGAATTGTTTTGGGCAAGACAGGATAGGCGCCGTCGCCGTACTCGGTGACGCCTCGACACACGTCGCGGCGGAGCCAGTCGTGCTGCTTGGCGCTCACGTACATTTCCGAGCACGAGATGGGAATCCGAATGTTGTTGGCGCGGAGTTCCGCGTCCGACTTGAACGAGTCACCGCCCATGACGACGCCCGCGCCGTCGGGAGACGTTGGGAGGCCGTGCAAGTCGCAGATGGCGGCGGCGTGCGCCGGCGAGTCGAAGCACAGCAACGTCGTGAGGCTGTCGAGGGGGTACGGGTGTCGGTACACGCGGTTCATGCAGCCGAGGGCGTCGGACCGGACGCTGGGAAAGTAGCGATGAAGGAGGCATGCTTGGAGGAGCGTCGCGCGCTGAACGAGGCGGAAAAACGTCACGTAATCGTTGGTGTGCCGTGCCACGAACGCCGCCATGGCGAACTCGACAAAGGACGAATGGAGGAGCGATCGCGGCAGGTTTTTGGTGAACTTGAGCACAGCGGACGCTTTGTCTTTGTCTAGATGCAGCAGGATGAAATACCCGGCAAACTCGGCTTCGAACGGACTCGACTCGTCGCCGTGGAGCCGCGCGTCGTCGTAAAAGTCCTGGAGGCTCTTCATCGTCTACAACAAGCGTGCTGAGCACATGGCATCGATGGCGGCGAGAGATCCCGCAGACGACTGGCCACAACTCGATCAACATGGGGCGAGCATGCCATCCAAACGACAGTCATGACAGCGACGCATCGCGCGCGCGGCGACCGCAAACGAGGGGCGTACCTTGCCCAGCTGCTCCATGTTTTGCTGCTCGATAAACTTGGGGTTTTCAATCAGCTCGTGTTCGCACAGGATGAAGAATCGTGCAATGCGCTCGTGTACGTCCATCGCGATCACGTGGTGGCGGCCGCCGCCGCGGTAGTTTTGAAGCGTGAAATCGTTTCGAATCATGCGTGCGCGGTTCCAAAAGAAGTTGTACAACTACGCAACGACACATCGTCGTCATCCGCCGCCGCCGCCATGGGAATCACGTACGTCGAGAATGTCTGGAACGCGCGGCGGGTTGAACCGCGGGTCCGGGCCGTATTTGTCCAAGTCGATGATGTTCTGCTCCAGGTAGAGCTGCGTGCGCCGAAGGACCCTACGTCGCCCACACCGTCATCGAGATGCGGCACGAGAAACACTTCTCGCGGACGTACCCGAGCGGACGAATCTCGGATGGAATGTCGAGTTTGTGGTCGGCCGCGGACCGCTGGTATCGCTTGATAATGAACGCTTCCGGCGGTGATCCTTTCTCGAACGTGCTCAAGTCGTCGCACCGAATCTGCTCCTCTCGCTCCTTGGACGAGCACATGTCGATGCATAGACCTTCAATCGTGACGGCTGTCGACAGGTCAAACTTTTCCACGTCGTTGGTCATATCGCCATCGTCGGCGGCCGACCGCGGCGCCTTGCTTCGATCGTTCGTGGGAGATGTGTCGGGAGATGGAAGCGGCGCGGCAGTCTTGAGGGAGACCGCCGGGAGCTGCCGCGGCTGTCGGGGTGGTTTGGCGCCGGAGGACCTGACGTCTAGCAGCGTCGCGTCCGAAGATGATTTGCCGGACGACGCTGCCTTTCCAAACAAAGTCGTCGAGGAGCGGCCGAAACTCGCGGTCGTCGTGGGTGCAGGAGATGCCCGGCCAAACACTGTGGTCGATGCTGCACCTGGTGCAGCATTGCCAAACGATGTCGTGGCTGGCTTTGCGCTGCCAAAGGTGGTCGAGGGTGCAGCGCTGGCGAATCCGAACGTCGGTGTCAGAGGACTTGAATTGCCAAATGCGGTCGCCGTGGCCCCGAATGTGGTTGTAGGTGCAGACGCATTTCCGAACGTGATGGAAGGTGCAGCCGTGGACGACCCGAACACAGTGGAGGTAGGTGCAGAGCTGCCGAATGTGGAGGTAGGTGCAGGCTTGCCAATCGCTGTCTCGCTACCCAGTGTGGTGGAACCTGGCTTGGTGCTTCCAAAGACTGTGGCACGTGTAGGCGCAGCGTTCCCAAACGAAGTGGAGCTTCCCAACGTTGTTGTGGTAGGTGCAGCAGTGCCAAATGCACTGGGGGCAGCAGAGCCGCTGGGGAACGTGGTGTTTCCAACAGTTGCAGGTGCGGGCTGGCCAAAGGTAGGGGGTGCAGACGTGCTAAATGGCGTAGGTGCAGAAGTAGCACCAAACACGGTCGAAGCACCTCCAAAGGCAGTTGTGGGTGCAGCAGCAGCAGCAGCGTTACCAAATGTAGGTGCAGCAGCAGGCGCGCCGCCAAGAAGATTCGAAGTGCTTCCAAATGCAGTGGTAGGTGCAGCACTTCCAAATGGAACGATACTCGGGGTACTGCCAAACGTGGTGGTCGGTGCAGCACCACTCCCAAATGGAGTGGCAGACAAACTGCCAAAGGAAGGTGCAGTGGAGCTCCCAAAGGTGGTCGTGGTAGTCCCAAAGGGCGCAGTTGGTGCAGATGTTGATGATCCAAATGCGCTCAATCCCCCAAACCCGCTACTTGCCGTTGATGAAGTAGACTGCGTTGCAGTTGTTCCAAACGTCGTGGCTGGCGCGGCGCCAAACGCTGTGGTCGAACCAAATGCCGTGGAAGGGGCGGGTGCACCGAAAGCTGTCGTGGTACCGAGAGTGGATGGTGCACTGAACGCTGCCGACGAAGACCGCCCTAACCCAGACAAAGCACCAACTGCCGCAGGTGTCGTTGTTGCGGATCCAAATGCGGTCGTCGGCGCAGAAGGACTCGGTCCTCCGAAGGTTGTGGTTGTCGTCCCGAACGTAGGAGTCGCGGAGACCGCGCCAAAGGACGGAGTGGACCCGAATGCTGCCGTTGTAGCACCGAAGGCGGAGCTAAATCCTCCAAACCCCGCGCTTCCGGCGCCGCCCTGGCCGGTTCCCAGGTTCATGGCAGGAGCACTGTTTTGTGGCCAAGTTGTGAATTCCCAAAATATCTCATTCCATTGGCCGAAAAATTCCAATATTGTTCAATATACTTCCAATTTTTACAAAAATCCAACCTAAATTCAATTCTAAGTGGTCATTAAATCATGCTTTTTAACGAATGATATTCTTGTATTTGATTTTCTTGCAATTGATTGGCTACTGATGAAACTCGTTGCGACGCACTCCGCCGCACATCGAAGATGCAACGATTGCAGCAAAAGGTGCTAGGGAAGGTCAAGCTCTTGGGGCTCAAGGACAGTCTGCCGACGACGACCGGCAAAGCGGCGCACGTCTTGTTCGTGCCCAAGACATCAAGCAACGAATCTCTCCGAACAGCGCTGCCATTTGCGGTCTCGGAAGAAGTGCTCAACGATTTCAATGGCCATGCCAAGGAAACACTTTTGTTGTATCCCAAAGATGGCCAGCGCACGCTTCTCGTGGGCCTTGGGGACAAGATCGACGAAGTATCCCTGCGTGATGCAACCCATGAAGCCCTCGTGAATCTGAAAGGCCGAGGCGTTCGACACGCCTTCCTACGTGCACCCCACATTGACAACATGACTGAACAACGTGTCGCGGAACTCATGGCGCAGGTACTACCCGCCTCTCCATCACATGTAGTTCCTCACTCACCGCGTTTTGTAGGCGTCAGTGTTGTCGAATTACGAATTTAATCGCCACCTTTCCGCCCCGGAAGACCCGACCGTCGACGAAAAACTGCCTTTACGCGACATCTTCGTGCAAACGCCTGCGTCGGACGAGGTAGGTTTCTGCTCATAGCTCTCTCCCTTCTTGACGAATATGCTTCGTCCGCATTAGGACGCCTGCCGCGTCGCGGAGACGCTCGCGGTTGCCGAGGAAACGCTCTTCGCGCGCAACTTGGGTTCGTTTTTCACACACATTTCGTGAAATGTGGTTGGAATTCCCTCGTTTTTCGACTTTTTTTTCACACTTTGTCGTCGTTTTTTCGTCCGTTGAACGTGTGCGTTGCAGGCAACGAGAGGTCGGACGTAGTCACCCCAGCGTTCGTGGAGGCAGTGGCGATCGAGAGCGCCAAGACGCTTCCCAACCTCCGCGTGACCGTTCTGCAGGACGATGAACTGCGTGCGAAGGGCCTCAACATGATGGCGCTCGTGGGCCAAGCGGGTGTGTGTCCACCGCGCCTCGTCCTCTTGGAGTACGACGGCAACGCAACTGCCCCCGCTGATCGCATCGCTTTGGTCGGAAAGGTGCAGTCTCCTTCGCGCCACTACCCTTTCGTGATGAAGGATGCTCAGGGCATCACGTTTGACACGGGCGGACTCAACTTGAAGCCGACGGGGTCGATGGAGGACATGCACATGGACATGTGCGGTTCCGCGGCCGTCCTCGGCGCTGTTCGTGCAGCGGCCAAGGTACAACATCCTGGGCATTCCAAATGATAGACGCCCCATGGAACGGGTCGTAGAATGGACTGCGCGTGAACGTCATCGCCGCGCTTGCGCTGGCCGAGAATGCGATCGGGTCCAAAGCTGCCAAGCCCCACACCATTGTCAAGTCGCTCAAGGTACTATCTGCCTGCTCGTGTCCTGTCCTATCGACGTGTGTCCTCGCCAGGGCCTCACGGTGGAGGTGAACAACACGGACGCCGAAGGCCGCCTCGTGCTGGCCGATGCGCTCACGTATGTGCAGCAGCAGTTCAAGCCCCACACTGTCATCGACGTTGCGACGCTCACGGGCGCGTGTGTTGGTAAGCGGACGATGCGCTCGTCTTCGCGACCACTCATGTTGAGGTAGTCGCGCTCGGCGAGTACAGCGCCGGGTTGTTCAGCAACGCCGACGACTTGGCCACCGCCCTCGAGGTATGCCGCAGCCACTCGTGGATGACGACTCGATGAAAGTGGAGGTGCTTCGGGTGGGGCATCACGTTGGGTCGCGTAGGTTGCGGGCAAGTCGACGCACGAACGATGCTGGCGCCTGCCCATCTTTGCCGAGCACACGGCCGAGCTCAAAGGGTTTCAGTCGGATTCGCGAAGCACTGGCGCGGTATCGTCGCTCGATCTCGATCCATCTATGCTCATTGCAGACGGCATGGACAGGGGCGGTATGGCGGCGCGAGCACGGCGGCGGCGTTTCTGCAGCAGTTTATCGAGAAGGACGTCAAGTGGGCCCACTTGGACATTGCAGGTCAGGCGTCGTGCTCATGCAGAGAGATGCTGATGGAGCTGCAGGCCCGGCCATGTACTCTGCAGCGCGATCATTCTTTCCCAAGGGCGCGACTGGCTTCGGTGTGCAGGTGCTGCACGAGTACCTCAAGCGGACGACCGTCGCGTCGGCGTGAAGCACTCCGCACGACCGAGTGTGGACATCGCGAGAAGGTGGTGTTGACATTAAAATACGGTGGTTGGGGTGGCTATGGGCTATCGGGGATGGTGCTTCGTGACGTTTACAGAAACATGGACGCGGCTTCGTACAGGACGCCGTAGTCGTCTGCAAATCGCGGCGCATTCGGCCCTGTCTGGAGGTGCTGCTGCTGCGTGTGCATCGCGTGGGGAGTTGACGTCGAATGTGATGACTTGGAGTGGTATGGTGCATGCGATGTGGACTGGGATGCCGCGGCGTGATGTGCGTGCCGGGGTTGTTGCAGAGAACGCAGCGCTTGGTGGGGTTGGTGGGAGTACATGTGTGGGCGGTGGTCGGCCGACGCGTCCGACGAAGGAGGCAGACGGACCGCGGCGTTGGTCGACTCTATTCGCCTTGAGTCGGATGAACTGTACACCGGTTGTGAAGGCATTGGGGAGAAGCATAGGTTGGATGGCGGGGACACAGGCGTCAATGGACGCGTCTTCGTCGGGAGTTGCGAATGCTTCTCGTGCTGGTCGAATGCCATGCATGGCGGGGTCTTTGGGAGTGTCATGAATCGTTGCAGCGACTTGGACGGAAAGGGTGCTTGGATACGTAGCGGCATCGTGTCGGGCATGATTGTGGTGTGGGGAGGAGTCTCGGGGTCCATCAAACACATGAGTGTGTCCAAGTCTTGCGAGTTTAAGTGAAGCATGGGGTCGAGCGAGAAAGGCGGTTCGTCTCCTTTCGGGGTTTCGTTTTCAAGGAACTTGCCTATAGAGTCGTTTTCATCGCCCGAGCCGGCATTGCCGCCGTTGGCCGCGTCGTCGTCGTGGCCATAATGGCGCGTGATCTTTGACAGGAGGTCCTTTCGGTTCTGTCGAAAGTACGGGTGGGTGAACGTGTACATGTGGGATCGAAACTTGGTGTTCTTCTTGAAACCAAAGTAGTTGAGCTGTCGTTGAAAGCTCGTAAACTTGCTGTGCTTGAAATACTTGGGAAGGATGTGACTCTCGAGCGTGTGTCGGTCGAGAACTTGCACCGACGCTCCGTCAAGCGTCCAAGAGATGATCTGCGTGTCCTCGGTTTCGAGCATCTCGAACAGCGATCGAAGGAACTTGGGCACACCAACGTCGCGCTTCTTCGACCGCGGCCCCGTTGTGGGACTGATCATCGGCGCCGCAAAATCGAGACTGCCGCCGTTCTGACTCAAATGGCGGGCAACGGAGGGGTGACAAAACCCACAACATACAAACGTCAAGTGTCAACATGTCTTCCGTCCCCATCTCCGCGACATCTGATTGGCCCACTGGATCGAACGGTACCCAGCCCACCGCGCATGCGTGGAAAGGCCGACGAACCGCCAATGCAGCCACGCATGGTGCGTTGGCTGGATTGGCGCTGAGCTAGCTCAGTCTAGCCATCCATCATGGTCCATCAGTGTTGCGAGAGAGACGGCACACGACTGCCTGGCTTGTACCGTCTTGATCATGTGGGCGGCGAGATCAGGCCCCGATCGGTATGATGATGTCCAAGCACCGTGACGTCACCTACCGCGTATGACCAAGTTCAGCGCGTCGGACGAGGTGCACACGCTGCTCCACGTGAGCTCTGTTGGTTCGATGCCGAGCGCGCGGTCGCAGGAACGCTCCACCCGTCGCGGCCCTCGCACTGTTCTGGTGCTTGGACGGCCGAGCGACACGGTGAGGTAGGCGCTTGTTGGCGAACCACATGCCAATCGAACACACGTTATGGTTGGCACATCTGCCCAAAATGCCTGTATGGGCATGTTTTGTCGGACGAAATACAAAATCCAAGTAATACCTGCCGCGTAGGAGATCCCATACGTTGTGTGACATACGCCCCATTCTTTGTTGAAGTGCACGAGCGATACACTTGGACGCGAGGGGGCCGTTTTGACTTGGTTTCAGTATCTGGTTTTCGACTTGAAAGGGTGGTGACCAAGCTGGGAGCGCCGGCGACGAGAGCCTCGCGCAGCGCCGTCCGCGATCGTGTCGAGGAAGGATGGCCTGGCACTGGGATATGGTTGTCTTGCTGGATGTGACGCCGCCATGTGCCTCGCGAAGGCTCGGCGAAATTGCTAGCACCCATGACGAGTCCCACTTTGCTTCGGAGCGGTGCGACCACACCCCGCCACACCGACAACGCCGTCCGTACACACATCTTTGGGGACATGGACGAGAACCCGAGCATGGCTCGAACGATGGTGTTCACGGGATGTCGGTGTGGCGGGAGGGGTGTTGGACACGCGGCAGCGACCACACGGACGCGCGCCGCCACATATTGCGACATGCTTCCAGCTGGTTGCGCTGTCCACACTAGGTGGCATACAAAAGAATTCCTCATGGTAGCGTCATGGCGGACAGGTCGCAGCTCAACCATGGATGATCGTGTGGAGCAGTCGTCGCTCGTGGAAGGCAATGACAATTGGGTGCACGTGGGTCGCAATTGCACGATGGCTTCAGCAGGACGGGATGTCCAGTTAGTTGGAGAGCACCCCACTCGAAATCTTCATGCGCGTTGTCCACGGCAATGCAGCACACAGCGGCATCCAGCGCGACAGGAGAACGATCGGGAAGTCCTTCTTTTGGATGAATCGATTCTACCCACGCAATCGGTCGTGGCATGCCGCACGGCGGTAGATGTCTTAGCGGTAAAGGCATCGATAGCGCATCGACCTCTAGCCCATTAGAACGTCTACAATCTCATTGGAGAGCACGTGGTGCGGGTCCCATTCGTTGCGGAGGGCCTTGAATGCTTCCCACGCAGCGAATCGTGCGCGGAGACGCTGACGAATTGCGTCGATCTCGACGGCCGACTTGGACGTCACCTCGAGCTTTGCCCAGTGTTCCGTCGCCCCATACGGCGCCATCACGTCTTCAAGGAGGTTCGAGTACTTGCCAAAGTATTTTCGGGTCGCGTCCCGGGCACCTGGTGCTTCGTCGCCGCCGTCTTGAAGGTACAAGATGATTCCAACCCACGAAAACACGGCGGCGGCGTCGGTACTCTGCGCAGGGCTCAGCGCTGCACGGCTACGAGCAGTCCATCGCTGCTCGATGGGCGTGTGCGCAGGGACTTGGTTAGCTTGAATGCGGGCAAGGAGCGCGTCCATGAAGTCCAGATCCAGGTGGTCCTTGGAGATGGGAAAGGCCACTTCCGACACGAGCTGCTGGCCGCCGCAGTCAAATCCGACGACGTCGTCCGACAGAGCGACACGAGTGCCTTGGCTACGTCGCCAGTACTCGACCTCAACCTGTGAGATCCGCGCAATGTGGGCTGCATTCAGCGGGTCCAACGCGTACAAGGCATCACGAAGTTGCGTGAATCGCCACGACGTCGGGGGCGGGGACCGAGTGAGGTCGGCGTAGAGCACGCGAAGCGGTCGCAGGCGGTGGTCGAGATTCGGGGGCACTTGCGGTTCGGTCGGCGGCAGCGTTGGAGATTGCGATGGATTTGACGTCACTACCACGACCGAATCGGTGTACGGAAGCCACATGTACCGCACGTGTTGGTTCGACTTGAGGAGGTCCAAATGGACTTGGCGAAGTTGAGAGGTGGATATCAACTCGGTGTGCTCCACGAGGTAATGCCGAGGCACGCACTGCAACGTGAGCTGTGTGACAATTCCCAACGCCCCGAGTCCGCACTTGGCCAGTTGAAAGCGTGGGTCCAACGGATCGCTGAGCGTCACGCGGCCGCCCGCAGGAGTTACGATGTCCATGGATACAATCTGCTCCTCCATCGTAGGAATCCGTGCGCCTGTTCCATGGCATCCCGCTTGTGTGACCCCCGCAACAGTTTGCTCCCGAATCGATGCAACGTTTTGTAGTGTGAGACCATGGGTTCTATGAAGGGCAAACACATGAGGGAGTCTATAGCGCGAAGATCGCAGCAACGATTTACCGGAGTTGGGCGAGAAGGTCGCCGACAACAACCCCTCCTTCCACGGTGACTTGTTGCTTGGCTTCGTCGATGTGGAGGATCCGATCCAGGCGACTGAGGACCAGGATCGATTCGTCGGAGAATCCAAGACCGTTCGGACTGACACCGGACCCCATGGGTCGGAGTTTTGTTTTCTGAAGGTGGTGGAACGCCACTACACGCGCACACTATGGCGTGAACGAGGGCATGCTTTCACCTGACAAGGAGATATCCTCACCGATAGACTCGACTTCGGCAACGGAATCGGGCTCGTACACGCGAATAGGATGGCATTCATGAGTTGCCGACCAATTCACGTAGGCAGCTGCCGAGTCGCCTTTCTTCCCATCAGCACATGTCGCTCCAGTCGCGACCGCTACCAGTGCCGCGAGAGGGGGCACAAGGTTTGGACGAGGACGGGCATTTGACGTTGCCACGACAGCATGTTGCGTGACGCGCCGCGCCGGGAAGCCTGCGGCCTTCACGGTGGCCATCGAACGGCGCAGGAAAGGACGAAGCAATTGCGCGCGCCGTTGCATCTTCTGCGACGATCGGAACCTGCCTTGGCGAACGTTCCATCTCTCGAAATATCATTTGATGTTAATATAGTATACAAACAAAGAATTGAAACCTTCCGGATGGACGCCGGATGCAATTTGCGGTGGCCAAGATCGCGTCTTTTCACAAAACGCCATGAGCAGTGCCGCGGCCGAGGCGGCGACAAAGGAAGGTCTGGACAAGGCCGGCAACGACACCGTCAAAGGGAGCGCCCCCCATGTGGTAGAGAAGAACCCATGGTTGCATGCGTACCACAACTCGGTGGCTGGGATCAAAGCATTCACCAAGTAAGAGTCTTGGCGTCAGGCACATCGTGCGCGATCGCTCACATTGTCACGCTAGCTGCGTCCAACTCGCTGACGTGTACGGCGATGGCGACAGCAAACTGATCGTGGCCGATTCCGACCGCCGTCTCAAGTTGTACAAAGGTCGCGTAAAACACACATCTTTCCCCTTGAACTCTGACGTGGCGGGCAGGGTCCACCTTGATGAGCGAGCAAGCGCTCCTTGGCGTCCCCGTCGCGCTGTGTGCATTCTATTCTGGTGCGTTTGTCTTTCTCGCTTCCCCACGCCACGCACACTAACGCAAACCACTTCGCGACAGAATCGACGCGCCCACGCATGCCGTCCATCGCGGTCGCGTCCGGCCCATCCATATACATTTACCGCAACATGCGCCCGTACTACAAGTTCACGGTCCCCGTCTTGGACATCGATCCCGAAGAAGAAAAGTTGTGGAAGAGCATCGCCAAGTGCGAGACGGACATCCCGGCCGCCACCCACCAGCTCAACCTCCTTCGGTAGCCGTCGCCACCACGACCTGTCGTCATATCCCGTGCAGTGCCAACGGGTCTCGACTCACCCAACGCTCCCGCGGCTTCCTCGCCATCGATGACATCGACCAGCAAGCGGAGTACATGTCCAGGTAAGCAGGCGTCCGATCCGTTGCATGCCACGCGTTGCCGTCAGGTGTATGGACGAGCCACTTGTCGAGCAGACCACCATCACGTGCATGACGACAGTCAACAAAAACATGGACGAGAAGGATGCCATCTCTTGGTGCGTGGTACAATCTCTCCACCGACAGTCCCCACGAATCGTTGCCGTAGCTTGGTGGTCGGGACGGAAGCGGCCCAGGTACAAACGACAGGAAGCATTCTAGATCGACTGAATTCGTTTTTTCACGGCCATGTATGCCGTCGACATGGCGTGGTTGATGCGTGGGGTCGTGCGGGGTGCCCGTAGGTATACATATTGGATCAGCAGGGCACTGCCGTGCTGTGCAAGACAGCGATTCCTGCGGTGCCCGTCGACATGGTTGTCAACGGCCTCTACGATGTCGAGTACCGCGTGATTGTGTCGTGCCGCAATGGCTCTGTTTACACAGTCAAGGTGGGTCGCATCCGATATACGTGCGCGCGCGTCACCCCGGTCGACGCAGAACGGCGAGCTCCTTCGCAGCGTCATCGAGCTCGAGTCCCCCGCGTGCGGACTCTTGCAAATGGACAAAAGCATCATCGTCGCGTGCGTCGATGGCAAGGTCATCTCGTACCATCTCAAGGTGCGGCGGCGGCATGTGGCAACGCGAATGGGTCACGTGGCGTGCTGTATCGATCCAGGGCAAGAAAAACTGGAGCATGGCGATGCCACACGACATTGTCGCGTTGGAAGCGATGAATTTGCGCCGAACCAAGCACACCAAGGGCATCCTGATTGCCCTGCGCAAGGGCGAGATCCTGCTCTACCATGAAAAGATCAAGGTCGTGGACCATGGCCGCCTCTTCATCTCACCGAGCGGACCGCGCTGACGCGTTCGCGTAGGTGCACAGCTTCAAGATTGAAGGGAGCTTGACTGCCATGGTTTTTGGTCAATTTGGCCGCGAGGAAGCGTCGCTCGTGCTCGTGCACAAGGTTCGCGATGTGGTCGATCGTGGCGGGATGCTTCACACAACTGCGCTTCGGCGGGGTCGCCGTAGACGGGGGCGCTCACTCTCAAGATCCTTCAACGGAACGCGGACCTCGAAGCGAATGCCACCGCCGCGGGCCCTCCGCCCGAGCAAGGTATGTCCTTGCATTCAAAAGGTCGTGACACCATCGCTTCGATAGACGTGCCACTCAACGTCCCAAAGAAAACCAAGCTGTACGTCGAGCAGACGCAGCGCGAGCGCGACCACGCCACCGAAATGCACCGCCATTTCCAGGTGCGTTCGCCGCCGTGACCCCGACTCGAACCTGACGACACATCGGGCAGCGCGACTTGTGCAAACTTCGCCTGACGACCGTCCGTTCGTATGTGAAAGTGATTCGCGACGGCCAAGTACGTCCCGCGACTCCATGGAGAGAAAAAAAACGAATGGCTGGTAGGGCCCCGTGTCGTACGCGACGGGCGCCGCGATTCGACTCCATGCCAAAGTACAAGGCATGGGTCCGCGCTTCAAAATCCACTTGCAGCTTCAGGTGCGTCGTCGCTCGACACGGCGGCGCGGTCACTCGTACCTAGAACGCTGGGACCAAGTTTGCATCCGACGCGCCCCTCGCGCTGCATTACGACCACACATTGTACCGAGTCCACCCGAGTTTGTTGATTGTGCCGCTCCTCTTGCCGGTGCAGCTCTCGAGGTCGGATATCCCCTCACGTCGTCGTCATTAGGGCGTGCTGTACACATACACGGTCGATGTCGAGAGCGTATCGCCCGCCGCCGACAGCATTTACATTTTTGTGTGCGGCAAAGGCAGGTACGCCGCGACAGAACGACGGCAGGCATGCGTCGCTCACGAGCACTGTAGCTGCGTCCCGCTAGTGTCTGCGGTCGTCAACATGCCGTTGAGTGAACTGTTGGCGGTCGGCGCCCCCTGACGTCGCGATGCCGACGCCCATGCCATCGATACATAACAAATTCTCTCCACGGCGACGTCAGTGTCTCGAAGCGGATGCTGCAAGCACACATGAACCTCATGGCGTCGACGGCACGTTTCTCGTTGTTCGACGTGGGTGGCACGGGCAGAGGATGCATTGACAGCAACTCGTTCGGCTGCCACACGGGCGGCGCTTCCTGCAGCATGCATACAAGTATGAGGAATCGATGGAAGCGACGGTGGAATCCCTCTCGTGCATTCGAAGCCGACGACGGAAGCATAGCCAGACAGACTGCGAAACGCGTCGTCCGCAACAACTGCCGCGGCGTCGGGATGTGGACGCAAGATCGACCGGACGATATTCGCGGTACGTTGTCGCGATCTCGACTTGCCGCGTCCATCGGACCACATCGAGGGAGAATCGCGGCAGGATGGAGACAAAGCAGGGCGGCGTGCGTGGAACGGTGGCGGCCTTGCACATGGAGATGCCATGGAATCCACCGCACGGATGCATTAAAATGGACGTGGAGGCTCAATGTCCCGACGTTGTCTCAAGTGCGGGGCACGTTTTCACGGTAGTGCGTGATGAGTTGCCGGACGCGGTCGCTAAAGGCCGATATTTCAACGAATTGCGCCGCACGTTGCGTGTCCTGCAAACACATTTGGCTCTCGAGCGTCTCGATCTCTTCCTGGAGTCGTTCCATGGCCGGGACGTCGTGGTCCGAGAGCGCGGCCACCATTTGGTCCTGCAGTCGAACCCACTGGGTCAACAGCCCCTGGATCTTGAGCTCGATCTTGGCGCACATGCCGTGCTTGAGTGGCACGAAGCGCTGGGCAATCGTCGGATTATGGACCGGGGCCTTGTACAACGGGTTCGCCGGGTCTTGCGCGGCGTCGTACTGGGCCAGGACCGGTGGGTCGTACACGATGACTTGGGCCACAGCCTCGTCGCGCTGCCGAAACACGTCTTCCAATGCGCGCTGGAGTTCGCTGCGGCGATTCACAGCGCTGAGTGCGACCGACATGGACGCAGACGATACGTTCATGCGAGCCTACAGTCGTCGATCGGGAGCACCACACACAACAAGCGGCCAACTCTACCTCGACTTCGAGCTTTCGAATGGCCTTGTCCAGCTGGTCCGCTTGGTCGTTAAACTTGTTGTAGTTGTCCAGCATCACGCCCTTCAAATAGTTGTCTCGGACGTGCGGGAGCGGAGGCATGTTTGGGAGAGACGACGACGTGATGAAAGTCTTGTCGTCGCGAGTCGGCAGCACCGACGATTCCCCGGCAACATGGACGACTCTTGACGCCGGTTCCTGCTTCACAGGACGCTGCACCGCCACGGGATTCACGGTCGGGGCACTGGGATGTGCAACGACTGGTGCCGGAGCTGTTGCAGAACGTACCGGAGCTGTACCTTGTGGCTGCGACACTTCCTCCTTGACAGGCGGTTGCTGCCGTGGATCGCGCGGTTTGTTTCGCACCGACGGAGGTGGCTTCCGTGGGTCGTGGGGCTTCGCTGGGGCAGATGGCGGTGGTTGCGTCTGTTGCAGCGGTGTTGGTTCAACTGGACCTGGCGGGGCGTGCTCTCGGGTGTCTTGGGTCACGTCGCGCTTGTACAGGCGCATCGATTTGGACACGTCGTCCAGGAACGCACTGCCCCACGACAACTTGACGTTGCAAAGACCTCGCGCGCCTTGAGATATCATCGAGAAACGTGTCAATGCATATCGTCGAATGTTGACACGAACGACCAACGTGGACGCATGATGCCAACACCTACCAACCGTTCGCACGCACCAGCAATCGGATACACAGGATGGGTATGGGAGTGGCCGCACTTGAAGCACTTGTACAGCTTGCACGAAAGGCAGTAGAACTCGACCTTGAAGTCCGTGCATGTCTCGCAAACTAGCTTGCACGGATGGAACTGGACTCGTCGACATATTGGACCGTGAGGGATTACCTTTGGGGCCGTAGTCGTCCACAGGCTTGTTGCCGTGCCGCAGTCTCAAGTGGTCACCCATGTGTTCCTGGCAGTGGAACTCGCCCGGGCATTTCGGGCAGCGCAAGTCGGCAAGACGCAAGCACTTTCGGTGACCACACTTGACAATGTCCCACTTGATGCCTACAGCATCGTCAGCAAGCAGGAACATGTCCATGATTCTTCGCATGACGCAAAAAACGCGCATGTGCAGAGAAGACACTCACCGAACATGGCGTCCAGCACCGCAGTCTCCGCGGCCTTGTCCGCCATCGCCATCGTTGTCATGGTGTTGAACTCGTCGATGAAAATATCATATCCATACAGTTCGCTTAGAATTTCACTTGACTCCACTATAACTTTCCAAAATGCATACGTAATTTATTATAAAGTATATATATGTATAGAGGATTTTTATATATACCATTAATTATGGTATACAAATTTCGGCATTGCAAAAGTGTCCTTTCGACGGATCGGTCAGAGCACGAACGACTGCCGCCGACGTCGATGGCTGAAGCGACGTCCTTCGCCCACTCCCATGGGAACCCACCTAGTAACAATGACGACAGCGCGTTGTCATGGAACGAGATCCTGCGCGTGCAGAACCTCATCGAGCGATGTCTCCAGCAATCCATGTCTAAGGTAGACAACGCATGTGTTGGCCATCACGTTGCTCACCTCCGTTTCCTAGGCCGACATCGTCCATGCGTTGCAGGTTGGTATAGTCGCAACGTTGATGCTGATATTTGAAAGTTGTGCTGGTAAGGCACAAGCGAACGTCGACCCCAACTTCACAAGAACTGTGTGGCAAAAGCTCGAGGAGCAGAATCCGTCCTTCTTCGAGGCGTACACTCTGCATTTGACGCTAAAAGAGCAAATTCTCACCTTCAACTACCTCGTATGATCTCTCTATCAAGACGTTTTGGTACTTGATGCCTGCATTAGGTCAACCAGCAGCGTGAGAATGTGGCAGCGACTCCAGCCGCCACCGCGACGTCGTCCTCCGACCGTCCCCAACCGTCCTGTCCCTCCAACCACCAAGGGCAGAACAACGCCCGTGGGACATCGCTGTCGTCGCACATGGCGCCGATGCTATCCCCCATCAAGACCGACTTGGACACATGCGCTTTCTTCACTTGAAGCTGCGGCAGGTCGACATAAAATCAAATCGGTTGTCTCCCCTTAAATATTTGTCAAAGTTGAGAAATATTCTTGAATCCACGTAGATATTTTAAAAAAGGACGAGTCGATATATCACGACATCAATTCATTGACTTCTCTCATCAACATGTTCACTCAACCGTCGTCGTCGTCGTCCACATCGGTTTCGGCAATCGCGCCGGCCACAGACGATGGCGGCGGTGTGTTTTCGAGCCTCATTAGTTCGGGCGACAATTTGTTCCCAGTCAGGGTAAGCCGGCGCAGCCCACCGAGCTTCTCGTACGGATTGAAAGGGAGACTTTCGAGCTGGTTGCCGGCAAGAAGCAGGTGCTTGAGCCGTGGAAGGTCCCCGATGCGTTTGCCGACCTTGGTCAGTTTGTTGTTCTCGATGTTGATTACCTCTAGACGACTGCATCGTCCGAGACTCGCGTGAAGTTTCGTGAGGGCATTGTCTTGCAAGTACACCTTGCGCAGCGATGCGAGGGCGCCGAGGTCCTTGGGAAGCTTTTCAAGTGCGTTTCCTACCATGTTCATCGTTGGAACCCACATGCGATGGAGCAAGTGTGGGCTGGACCTTCCAAGTGCAAGATCTCGAGCTTGGTGAGGTTGACAAAGGACTTTGGGAGAGTCCGCAGCTTATTGTTCGGGGCGTCCAGTTCCTTGAGATTCACTAACTGACCGACCTCGGACGGTAACTCGTCGATCGCGTTGGCATCCAAGTAGAGCTCTTCCAATGCGACAAGGGACATGAGCGGGAGCGGCACCCTCTGGAAGTGAGAAATGAACGAGGAAAGGCAATGACGAGAGGAGCAATACCGTGAGTTTATTGCGCTGTAGACACAAACCTTTGAGGTGAGCGAGTGATTGCAATTCGGTGGGAAACCCGCTCTCTGACAGCGCGTTGTCTTCGAGATAGAGGGAGTCAAGCTGCGACAACTTGGCAAGTGCACACGGCAGCGATTCGAGCTGGTTCTCCCTCAAGTACAACTCGTGGAGGTTTTGAAGAAGTCCAATTGCGTCGGGGAGATGGGTGAGCTGATTCTTCTCCAGACACAGTGTCCGCAGTGACTGTTGCAACTGCGGAATCACGCACAGATCGACTGGGACTTCTGTGAGGTCTTTCTCGGACATGTCAAGCTCTTCCAAGACTTCTTCGCCATCGTCGTCCATATCGACGTCGTACTTGCTGCAGAATGCCTTCAGCAGTGATGCTTCGCCGCCGTCATTGCCACCACCTTCGCAACCTGCATCCTCGTCGTCGCTCATGCTGTTCCAAGCGTGGGGTTCGATTGTGAAGAGGCACCCGCCCAAAGATGAATCTTTCGGATAAACGTTTTCCGGATGATATTTTTGGTGATGTCTAAAATATTGAGCATTTTCGTAATATTCTTGGATTGTTCAGCTATCCTTCGAATGTGGAAAGTGACGACTGAATGCATCGAAAGCACACGTCGATGCTGAAGGAATCCAACTCAACGCCGTCGGGGCCACGAACAATGCGGCGGAGACTAGACTCCATGTCGATCCACACAGGACGCCCGTCACTCGCTTCGCCAATGCGCGCCAGCATTTGCACTATATTTGTGGGGGAGATGCCGCCCGCGTACCCGCACAGGACAGTGTCGAACGGCTTGGGAAATTCTGTCATGGGCACTCCCAAGCCACAGGAAGCATCAAACAGAATGCTCATGTTTGGAGGTGGCGTGGCGAGAAGAGCTGTCCAGAGAGGTTTGGTTTCTTGATTGGTTTGGACGATCCACTCCACGTCAGGGGCTTCCCGCATGCACGTGAGAATGCCTTGGACGTAATCCGAGGTACGAGCCAGGTCGACCTGCACCCGGTTCGCTGCCGTAGCGTTAATCTGAACTCGTTGGAACCCCATTTTCGCGATGTCCTTGACGAACTGCGCATCACCAGAGAGAACTTCCTGGCACCGAGAACCACATAGGTGAGCAGCAAGCTTCATCGGCGGGGAGCTGGTTGACTGCAACGCTGCTAGGTTTGATACCCATGCAGAAGATGCATACCGCGGGGTGCCTTCAAGATCCGGACGAAAGAGTACTCCCCACTCAACCCACGGGTAGTGCGTCGAGATGATCTGTAGAAGCTTCGGGTCGACGGAGTCGTCGGCGCCGCAGAAGCCGAGTGCCCGTACCTTAGCCTTCGTCATGATCGATTTCTCTTTGAGATGGATACCTCCCAAACAACTCAAACCTCTCTGTCCAATTAGGTTCATTTAACCAATGCGTTTATGGAAGCAAAAACGAGTTAAACCTCGTTTTACCCTTTGTATTTACAGTTACTAGCAATTCTTTACTGTTAATTCTTCCCACACAACGTGCTGAGCGTAAGTTTTTCCAGACAATTAAGTGCTACTAGTTTTCCAGAAAAAATGTACTAGTAGTATTAAACAAAACCTTTCCTTGTTTCTAACACTTAAAGAAGTACTAGTAGTAACAAACTCGGGATATTAGCAATTATATTTTAGTAGTACTTGCGATCTTTGGAAGGCAGGCAGATCGATCGGCCAATTGCACCATGCGAAGATGGCCCACGGGCGGGCGCATTCTCAACTGCACATGACGCAGTCGCTAATCGCACCGTGGCGACGTGCGATGTACCCTCATAGCAAGGCAAGTGATGGTACTGCCGTCCAAGCGATCGAGGGCCGTCATGTGGAGGAAGGCTGCGGTTAATCGGAAACCATCTTGGCGGGGGCATTGTCATCGTCAACGATTCTCGTCCACGCGTGGTCATTGCGCTGCGCGGAGGCGACCGATCCATGTTGCTTCTGGCGCAGAGCCCGTCGCTGCTTCTCATGCTTGGACTCGAGGCTGGTTTCCTCAAAGCACTGCTTCGTCTTCAACATATCATTTTCGACTTGGCCCTGGATGCGACGCAGTTCGCGTTCCCGAGCCAACTTCCCCTCGAGGAGCGAAACTTCCAGGCCTTGCATCCTCTTCAGCGAGTCTTCGTCCAACAGTTCGTGCTCCCTCATCACGTTGTTTGCGTGGCGCTGCTTGGCCACGAGATGCTGCATCTCGAACTGCTTCTTTCCTTCCAGGTCGTAATGGGACTGCAGCCACTGCTTGTGCAGGGCGTCATGTTCCATCTCATGCCTTGCCTTCAGGTCCGCCCTCTCGGCCGCTTCGTTGTTGGCGGATTTGTCGAGCACCGCCCTTTCCACGTCATGCAGATGCAGCTCCAACTGGTGCGCTTTACGCATCTCCTCCACTTCCTGAGCTTGGAGTGCCAGGAGCGTCGCTTCGTCCATGTCTCCGGCAGGAATACCGTCACTCCACACCCTTTGCATTCGTTGGGTTCGTGTGCGACACGCCAATAATTCAACTGTGGCTTCACCCGAAACTCAATTTAGCCTGGAGCTTCAACGGCACCTTCACGCTGGATGGCAGCACAAGGAGGATCTGCGAGCGGGCTGGTCGCTGGCCGCGGCATCCTAGTAAAATACGCGCCACGACTTGATTCCAGGACATCGACCACATTGGCGCCGACATGGATGCTCGTGTTTACGGATTGCAACGCGTGCCGTTCAAGTCCACGCCCTCCCCTGTGCCCTCCCTCGCCGCGACAACGTGCGCCACAAGTTGATGGTCCTCCATGTGGCTGCTCTTGTGCGAAGTGCTTGCCGTGTACTGCTAAGTGACGGGCGAGATGACGCAGTGGAAGATGTCGGCGGCGACATCCGCCGACCTGTGTTCATGGACACCGTGCCGGACGCATCGAATGTGAAAAAGTAGAATATCTCGTTGCCGCTTTGCATCCGCAACTCGCACAGGACGTTGTCTCGGCAACCCACGGCGTTTCCTGCCGTAGCGAGTCGTGTATGTTTCCTGGAATCGAATTGTGCTGCACACCAGACTGCCTCGTCGAGCGCCAGCAACTTCCACCGGCAACAAGCCTTTGTGGTTGAGGATTACGCAGTACGACGTGCGTCCCCCCGAAGGTATCACGGGCGATGCACGGGTACAGCAGTCGCAGGTTGCTGCTCCATGAAACAGGAGGGCAAGACTACCAAGAGAGGTCGACGGACGTTGATTCATGGAGTGGACGCCTATGGCACGCACAAGAAAGCTGCTATCGAGACCTATAGCCGCTTGCGGACCGATTTCTTGGGAGACATAATGTGAACGATTCGCCACATGATTCGGACCTAAGAACCCCATGACGCACTGATGGATCGAGGACGTAGCACGCACGGTGCACCAGAACGTGACCAGACCGAGGAATATCGCCACGACGCGAAGAATGCGTCGAACGGTGTCGTCGTGCTTTGCGGCTTGGACCTCGCTTTGTTGGAACAAGGCGGCCGCGGGCTTTGCGACCTCGACGCATAGCCCCACGACACCCACGAGGAGGAGCAGCTTGAAGTTCTACGAGCCAACATGACCACCGTGTACGCAAGCCTGTCTTGTTACCAAGGCGTGACGACCTCTCATGTAGAGGAAGAAAGATAGTGCATACAGAAGCAGGAGGATCCCTGTTGCTTTCGCCGTGTCCGTCGACCATGCAGCATCGATCCACGATTGCACCACCCACAACGCTAGTCGTGCCGACCACACCACCTGACACTCGGCATGAGAACCGTCGCACCATGGAGGAGGTGAATGAACCTGCAGATTTCGTACAAGCATACTCAGCGCGGCATCTGTCGGCACGCGAGAGGCCGCGTCGCCCCAGATCACTTTGTCCAGGTCTTCATGCGCCAAGTGCACCATGACGATATCGATGGTACTGTAACAGTAATTGACATATTAATTTTCAGAGGAAAACTCTTAGACATCATGCTTCCACGCTTGAAGGACGAAGCGAAGATGGAGGAAGATCCAACGTGCTTCAACTAC
Organism: Aphanomyces invadans; assembly: GCF_000520115.1. Lineage (NCBI taxonomy): Eukaryota > Oomycota > Saprolegniomycetes > Saprolegniales > Verrucalvaceae > Aphanomyces > Aphanomyces invadans. The sequence goes on along the minus strand of NW_008580193.1, from coordinate 60,262 downwards.
ACGGCGGCTTCGACTCGGAGATAGCGCGACTCACCGACATGGGAGTCTGCACACCTGCGCTAGCACGAGAACACATTACAGGCTGTTTTCTTCGAATGCATGGCATGTTCGAGATGACGAAGCGGTGGTATCTACAACAGGTTTGCTTTTCCACGGACTGCTGGAGGAAGTCTTACGCGTTCGTGAATGATTCTCATGGACGGCGTAGCTCGACTCCGGCGGTGGCAGCGGCGCAAGTCCGGCCAGATGCAAGCTCACAGAAAAGGGACCACGACATCCATTCTGTGCTGAGCTCGAGAATTGTCGGTACCACCTCGTCGTTCACCGGGGCTCTCGTCTCCTAAACCACAAGGTCATGCTGCTCCAACGCGCTTCCCCGCTCATGTCCGTGGCACAGTGTATTCATGACTGTGCGTGTGCATGGTGCGCAGATCCTCCAGACGATCGATCTAACAACGCAAATCAAGCAGTCTATTGCTGGTGGCAACTTAATCTGGTGGCAACTTAATCTGGTGGCAACTTAATCCTTTTTGGCCGCGGGCTTGGTGTAGCGCTTGGCAAAGAACATGGCGAAGAGGTAAATGAGAATGACGGTGTAGACATGGATTGCCGCAATGCCGTACGTTTGCGCCGTGTTGTTGCATCCCGCAACAAAGTAGGATGGCACGGTGAGCGAGATCCCGACAAGGAATTGCGTCAACTGCGCCATCGTGAGGAACTTGGCGTACGGGCTGCGGTACCCCAACGTCGCCAGGAGGTAGTACGTGTACATGATGGTGTGGATGAAGCTGTTGAAGGACGTGACGACGAGCGCGGGGGCCGTCGCTTCCGCTTGGATCAGGCAGTACATGCACAGAATGATCCCGGCGTGGTGGTACGTCTGAAGCAAGATCGGTTTGTCGCCCTTCAAGTACACGATCCAGCTGTCGACGAACTCGTAGAACTTGGACACGTAAAAGTGCGTAAACCACCTACAAGATGAGCCGTCAGCCTCTCGTCGTTGTTGCCGGCCGCATACGACCGTACCAGCTAATGATGCGCCAGTGCTTGCCGGACGCGTCGCACATGGCGCCGGAGTACCCCGGGTTGCGTTGTACGTGGTTGTAAAAGATCGACGCCGAGTTGTAGAACGTCCATCCCGAGTACATAGCCAAGAGGAAGTTGTGCACAACGCTGATGGCGGTCACAAAGGGGTGGCGCTTGCGAAGTTTCTTGTCTTCGGGACTCAGTTCAAGGCCGAGGAGCTTGACGACCAAGCGGCAGCCGGGGCCCGAGAGCGTGAGGTACCCGAGGACACAGGCGACCGGCACGATCGGGCCATTGTCGGCGAAGAACGGGCTCACGATGTTGTCGTAGAACGCAAGGACGTCTGTCGCGACGGCGCTCATTTTGGTCAATGCGGGAATGACGAACCGAGATGATGGCGAGGTCATGGCGTTGGGAATTTCGTAAATCCCAGCTTCAGTTCTGAATAAAGCGTTTCGATAGGTTCACAAACTGCATTATTAACCAATCAAGTACGAATAGGCGGGACAAACCTCCTACGTCACGTTCATGCCGCGATTGCATGGCAATCCTGTCTCGATCAATGGATCAGCGGCACGTGCGGTAACACAGCCGCGGT
>NW_008580193.1:19965-58325 GCF_000520115.1 Aphanomyces invadans | reverse complement strand
AACACACGTGTACCATGCTAAACGAGCTGGTGATCTAAAGGCACGATAAACCGCGTCCTTCGCAAAACGTTTCGACGTGTGAGATCAGTGCGAATGCGCCTCTGCCGCGTCGCCGCATTTCCGCCGTCGATGCATCACGGCGTAGGACGCAGGACTCCTCCGTCCATGTCGCAACAGAGTTGCAGTCGTCGGTCGTGTCGCGATCGTGTCCGGATAAAATCGTTGTAGTGGTTGGTATCCGGATAAACATGGCGCGAAAACCAGTCAAGGCAGTGTTTGAATTGCTTCGATGCGACGGGCGGTGTCCTTGACGGCGGGGATGCTGCTGTGCGCGGCGAACGGCGGCGAGTACGCTCCTAGCATCGTCGGCGGGAATCGCATGTACAACTCTGCGACAAAGGAATGCTTCATCATGCGAGGGATCGCGGACGACGACCAAGTGAGCGACATCAAATACGCAGTGAACAAAACCCATTGTAGCGTCCAACTTGAAGGATACGGTCGATATCATTGAATGCGTTTCGGCTGTACAAAATGATGTTCCAACACGCACATCCGACAAGTCTATCAAGCACATGGACGAGCTGGGAGTGTTCGACATGATCTATGCGTCCCTCGCAAACGTGTTGAGTACTTCGGAAAGTATACGAGCATTACGATGGAATGGGGACCAAAAGGATCACTAGTGATCGAGGGTGGAGTCATCCAAACGCAAAACGACCTGACATAGTCACGCTACCCGACCAAACACTTCGAGTTTCGCCAGCTTCTGATCAAGTACATACTCTGCAGCGTTCGAAAGCACGATAGAATTTTGTCGTTGCCGACGAGATCTTGCTGCAAGAAGTGGAGGCTTCAGTATGTGTCAAGTAGTACACGACATACATGAAGAATTGGATGCGTGGAAACGCCCGATTCATGCGCTACATTCCTCTGGCAAATGCTGGGCTAACAGCGGGGGCAACAAAGTCACAACCCAGAAAGGAATAAGCACAAACGACTACATTGTGATGAAGATGACGGGGCTGCTACGTGAGAGCACGATGAAGAACGGTGTGACGAAGACAAGGATCGAGATCTACCTCATAAACGAGTTCTAATCGGACCCTACCAAAGTGTTTTAGAATGGTCAAGGGAGTCTCCGCTTGTGATGGCAGTCGAGGAATTTGGTTGTTTTCATGCTGTTTCCGTACGTGCCGCGAACATGGACGATGGTGCCCTCCGATTCTGCCAAATCCAGCGTCATCTATGCCTTTTTGGTGGCCATTCATGCTCACGATCGTCGAGCAGGTCAAATTTCGGCACTTTTCTGATACTCTCCCGTTCCCTGACAGCAAAAGTTTTCCAACATTTGTCGAGATGGTGGAGGCATGGACCTTAAAGAGCATCCCGGGACCGTTGCGGCGCCTAGTTGCACAAACTTGATTGTCCACAAAAGCCAATCCATCGCCACACGACCTTGTTGAGTTGTCGAATGGAAACTTGTCCACACCGCCAGCGCCACCAGTGACGACAACCTGCGTGATTCAAGCAACCAAGTCGTGGATGCCGCAGTGTAGTCGCGGGAGTTTTGTTGCCAACACCAACCGACAAGTGCAAGACAACCAGCCGCCAAGACGCGCCTTGTACCCCCATGCGATGGTGGTTTTAGTCGAGCTGACAGACCCAAACTTCATGGCGGAAACCTCAACTTGTACCTGTGACGCCGAAGCTCCCCGACGTGGCAGCAATTGCAGGACACGGGGGCCACAGTCAATGGAAGCTGGGTACGACAGCAAAATGTGTATTGCAAGGGCATCGTACTGCTCCGTTCATGACTAACCTCTGTGCGACATGCTCCAGAGCAACCCCGACGCGCCCAAGTCTATCTTTGCGGCGTTTCTTTGAGTCATGCTGGCCACGATTTCAAGACTCGGAATTGCTGTACCATGAACAAGACGCCGAGTTTCGGAAAGGCGAGCAACTGATCGAGATCCATGCGACTGGAGAGCGTCTCAGCAACATGTTCCTGGTCATGTAACTCAATCCATTGTCGTTGCATCGCGTTGTATGCCCAAGCGCCACGAAGAAACGCCCAAGAAGGTGAGTTCCCAGCAATTGCACTAGCAACTCCAGTCGTGATCTCATCGTGATTCCATGTGTAGTGCAGTGGTTAAATCGAGTTCATTTGGTTCTTGGCGACCTGTTCCGCCTTGCGCAACTCGGCAGTCTTCTTTCCCGCCGCGATGCCAAGGCCTCCAAACACAAGCAGCATGACCCCGAGAAATGCTCCAACTGCCGTGAAGATCACCTTGGGGGCGTCTGCATTGCTCGAGAGTGTGTTGCACTTGTCCGCGTTGTACACGGCGCAGTTCGACCCCGAGTAACACCCAATGCACGCGCAAGACCGGGTCTTGTCATCGCCAACGATGCACTGACCATGGGACCCACAGTTTTCGTTGGTCGTGCATGTCCCGCCTCCTTCCGGCACCTTGACCTCAAACCCACAAATCGACTCTTCCGTGGTCGGGTTCGGCGTCTCGACGACCACTTCGCACTGCTCGCCCTTCTTGTTGCACACGGCGCCCTGGCGGGTGTTGGTTTCCCACTTATCTGTCGGATCGAGCTTCAAACTCGGGTGCTTGCACTCGGGCATCCACGTCTTGGTCACGGCAAAGATCGGATTTGCCCCTGGCGTTGGTTCTGGTGGATTCCATTTGCAGATCGTGTCCTTTGTGAACGCTCCAGTCTGGACGACCGACGGATTCGCTTTGAATTGCGCCAACAAGTTGGTGTAATCGGCCGTCGGCGTTTTCCCAGGAAGTTCCTCGAGCTTGATGCTCCCGCCTAGCTCACGCAAACCAGACAAGTCAAGCTAAAAATGCGCCAAACACGGCAAATGGACCTGTGAAAAGAGGGTACTTGGCATCTAGGCCGAGCGACGCCTGCCCGAACGTGTACGCGAGACCGCCAGAGTACACGTCGGTGAAGCCCTTGGACTTGATCGAGTCGGAAAACAGGTACGGCACCATAGTCCACGTGCGGGGCGTGTACGTGTCACAACCAAACTCCCCGAGCGCCATCACGATCGGGACTCCCTTCGCCATCTCGAGGAATTGCTCATACGGGGCAAATGTTCCAGGCACGTTGCACCAACGATACTCGTTGATCAGGTAGATGTCGATACTTCGCTCCATCATGCCGTTCTTCATGGAGTCGCCGCACAGAAGCCCCATGATCTTCATCACCGTGTATACTTCGGGGGTCTTCTTTGTCCCACCGTTGACTGGCTCGCCTGAACTGTCGGCGCCGGCGTACGCCAACGGCAAGATACGAAGGCTCTTGGCGTTGACGCGCATCCAGTTCTTGAGATCTGACGTGTATGCTTTCACGCAAGCCGCGGCCGTCAGGTCATGCTGCATGATTTCGTTGGCCACAACGACCCCCAACGTGTTATCGTACGGCGCAAAGTCCTTGATGATGCTTTTGCCGTACTTGAGAAGCAACGCGGGGTAGCACGTCTTGGTTTGGTCCTTTTGAAGCTTCGTGACCCCGTTTTCCACCACGGAGGTGCCGTCGGGACTCCATGTTTTCGTGATCGTCGAGTACTTGTAGTCGCCGTAGTAATCCAAGTTTGCAGGCGACCCCGACACCAAGACATACACCCCCAAGCTGTCCATGTGCTTCATGAACTTGTCGTACTTGAGGTCTGGGTTCACGTTGTACAGACGGAACGTGTTGAACGATCCGATGAGTGCTTTCAAGTTGGTCTCGATGATGGGTCTGCTCAAGTCGTAGTTGGCGTCGCTCACGTCATAATCGTACGTGATCCCACGGATGAAGAAGCGTTCCCCTGTCTCTGAATTGTACATGCGATTCCCACGCACGATAATGGGGGCTAGCTTGCCGCCCTCGACCTCGGATGCGCCCAGGAGCGCCGCCGCCGCCGTCGCTGCTCGAAGCACCTGCCACAACATTGTTACACTTGCGAACTGGTCGTTTCGGCCAAAAACGAATGTCTTGAACGAGTTTCAAACGCACTTTGAGCACCACCTGTGTTTTAAAAACGTTCCATACACACCCCTTGAATTCTCGTTTCCGATAAAGATTGGCGACAGCAGGCTGCGATAGCAGAGCAGCGTCTCAATCGCTTTCGTATCAATCTTTTAATCCAACATGAGCAACAGCAAGTTGGCATGCCCTGCGTACATGCTACTGAAGGGAATTCCTCGGGAATGTGTGTGACCTTGGTCGGGACATGTTTGAAACGCTGTAGAAAACGTCTGATATCGATGGATTGTTCAAAACACCTTCCAGCCCAATTTTCCCTTAGAATTACAAATTTTCAATATATTTCGTGGTTTTGTAGATGTTGTTGCGCTCTTTGTACTGAGTAATATAGATCAGGTTGATCTCAAACAAATATGTGGCAGTTGTAGAGGAATCGTCACCTCCAATTGTACAGTGCGCGAAATAATTATATGCGCACATTGAAATCTTCGTGATAAATGTCGGATATGACATACACGACGACCTCGGATTTTGTTTCCACAAAGGGTATACTAGTACATCGTTTTAACATACAACTGACGATAAAAATACAACCTCTTCTTTGTTCCAAAAAATAAATTGCTTCACTTGGTCAAAACACCAAATATTGACTAATATTTGTTGAACAAAACAGCAATAATAATCAGTTCAACTCAGCGAATGTGCAATACGTTGAGACATTGACAATGTACCTGGTAAATCAATGAAGCCCGGAGATGTGTTAAATAGGTTTAACGCAGGCTTGGCTTGCGTTAAAGGCAAAGTTGTACGTGCGATTTGATTGGTTGAAATTAAATATGGTCCATGGACCCAACTAACTGGACAAAATGGCGGGAAAGGCAAAGGGCAACGGCGGCGCCATGCTGTCGAGGCCAGACGGGTCCCAGATGGAGCGCGAGCTGCATGAAAGCAATGAAGCAATCAAGTTGTGTGAACTGGCCATCCAGGAGCAAGAGATGCATATCCTGAATCATCGACGAGCGATGGAACGACACACAGAGCTGTTGAAACGACAGCAATATGAACGACAAGATTTGCAGATCCAGCGCGATAGTTTGCTGAAGCGAATGGAAGTCTTTCGACAGTACAAGCGCGGTGCAGATCTCACACCGCTGGAAGGAGCGCCGCCGTCGAAGAAGACCGCACCATCGTCTCCTGAGCCATCCCGAGATGTGCGAGGTACACGGTCGTCCTCGTCGACCGCGATTGCACCTTCACCACCACCAACGACTGCTCCCCCGTCCCCTATGCCTCAAACGCCTCGTACCCCACGTCATTCGGCTAATGACGTCACTGTTGTATCGGGTCCCGTGCGACCTCGAGTCGTCCCATTGGAGACGACGTCGTCTGCAGACGCTGGAAGTTCGTCTCGACGGTCTGGATCGTCCTCTCGATATCCCGATCGCTTCTGGTCCACAACAGACAAATGCAAAATCCTCGGTCAGCCGCGCACGACGTTGGTCCCCGACCAGTGTGATCGGAAAGTGCGGTGCTCGGCATTTCACGCCAACCTGCCTGACATCCTCGCCACCACGTCCGACGAAGGCATGCTTCGGCTTTGGCACTACCAACCCACCCGTCGGACATTGTCACCGATTTCCTGTGTGCCGTCGACGACGCTACGAAAGACAAACGCATGCGTCGAAGGCCTGGCGTGGAATTCGACTCGATCCAAGTTGGCCATGGCGTTTCGGGATCCGATCCACGACAAAGGCGGCATTTGCATCGCAGAATGGGATTCGGATGCGAAAATCCATTTGCCACCGACGACTGTGTGGCAGGCCGACACATCTCTCCATCCCAAGTGCGTCCACGTGTGTTGGAATGTCTTTGCGTGACGATGGTTGAATCGCGCGTAGGGGTGTGTCGTGTATCGGATGGCTGGACGAAGCGTATTTTGTGACGGGTGGCGCCAAGCATAAGGTCGTGTGCTGGAACCATGCGACCCGCCAAGTCCAGACCTTGCATCAACATCATCGCAGTGAAATTCGCGCAGTGTGCCCGCACAGTTCCGGCAATGCTGTCTTTTCCGGGGCCCTGGACGGGTACACACACGTTCGACGGATATCAAAACGAGCTCACGTTGTCGCGGATAGCGTTGTCGCCAAGTTTGACCTGCACACGCAAACCGTGTCGGTCGTGCGGGAGTGGCGGAAGCCTGTCATTTCAAAGATCAACGCGATTGCCGAACATCCGGCAAACCCGCACTTGCTCATGTACTCGTGTGTGAACCCGGGCAACCAAGTCATGATGTTTCACGATCTCCGACAGCGCTCGAACGACAACATGCCGTCCATGGTGTGGCACAAGCTTCAGAACAAAGCGATGAGCCAGCACATTACTCCTCGGTGGTCGTCTGCCGGTACGCAAGACTCGTTTGCGTCAAAGGTTTGTTCGTGATCTTTTGTCTAGGCATGCACGTTTCGTGTGGAAGCACGGTCGGCGATTTGTTCATCTGGGACTTGCGCGCATGCCGACGGGTCGAACCGCCCCATCAAACGGTCAGCATGCACCAGGCCAAGGTCCTCCATGGGCTCTGGCACGCAACTCAAAACGCCATCGTGACCGTCTCGCACGACCGGAATCTTGGAGTTGTCACGTTTCAGTAATGGAGGAAGCGATTCGTTGCCATCCGCGCGTGCTGCGTTTTGAACAAGGTCGATCTTGTTGGCTATCCACAGAATGGATGGTGGTGGATGAATATGGTGTTCACCTCGGCGACACGCTGGTGTGACATGCACGTCGTCGCGGCAGCTGACTTCGTTCAGCTACCCATGCTCGCCAAGTTATGCCCTCCTCCTCTTTCGCCATGAACTTGACGCTTGGATGACCCACATCGTTCTCATCTCTGTCCCCCGACGATGCCACGTCATGCTGTCCATTTGTCTTCGTCCACTGCATACCTCATGAATGCAACTGGTGTTGGCTGGACGACCAAGGTGCTTCGTCACTTGCGTTTGAATGCGGTGTGAATGGCAGTGTCAGGCAAACTAGGTCCGTTCTGGCGAAACCTCGGATGTCAACCGTCGATGATTATGCAACACACGGCACAGCGTCCGCCGAAGGAACTGGGAGGAATCGTTTGGCTCGGGTCATGGAAGTACCAAAAGCGACAATTTGATGTGTCGAAGGGTGCTCATGACGAGTGTCCAGGGAGATCGCAGACGTCTTGTGGATATTGTGCATGCTGCGATAGACCCCCGCAAGCGTGGTGGTGGGTGGCCGCAAAAGAAATTGCAAACGGTTGTTTTGGAACGTTGTCGGTATCGCCCCGCTCCGTACGCCACAGCACCCACACACGATTCCTGCAACTTGTACCATGGCGCTGGTGGCGACGGCCCCACCATGGCCTGAAAGTCGTCTCCATCGACGTCGCATGCACGGTGGAGCTGCACGACAAACGGCATCGCAAACTCGCACAAGGCCGACTACTCTCCCGGCCTTTCGATGGCAGCAACGCCCATGAATGTCCAGAAATATCGCTTGGCCGGCAGGAACGAGCGAGGTTGTCGCCGAGCGATGTGCTCCCGATGACACCGTAACTCGTACAGCCGAGCACCGACGTACGAAATCGGCAGCGTCTGCTGCTGATTTCAACGACGCGACCAGTTGAGGACACACGTCGACAGGTACGTGACTACGCTCAACGTGTACGTCTGCGCTTGGAGATGGATCGGGCAGACAAGGCCCGACGACAGACCCCGAGATTCTCGCCAGGCCCCGTCTGCCCGATCGCTTTGGCACATGTCCGCGTGACCTCGAAACCACGACGTCGAGCAGGACGTTGATCGATTCCACGCAGACACCAACTCCACAATGTCCGTGGAGTGTTCGTGATGCTCGTGCTCGCCATGCATGACGACGGCCGTGATGCGTCGCAATCGACCGGAACCAGGTTCTGCCACGCACGCGGTTGGACTGAAACAATTCCGAGCCGGGTCCACCTTGGGACGATGGCAAAAGCCAACCTGCTAGCCGTGACAGAGGCACAAGAGGCCGCCACGTACTTGACGACAGCAAGGCCCGGCAGGACCGCGATGTCGGCACCGAGTGTGCGACAAGCGTCGACTGACACCAACGCCAAGGATCTGTGGACGGACGTGTCCATGGACAACGATCCGACGACATTCGTTGCGATCATAGCACACCGACGATGGAGCGAAGAGGACGCGATGGCAATGAAGGGAACGGAAGGATCGACACAGAAGGGGCTACCGCCGTAGTACGGCGCATTGGGCGGGATCGAGTGATGTCGACGTCCGCTTCGACATGTCAGCCGATGGACCGTTTGTCGCCGAACTGGTCTTGTTCGCTCTGTCAAGTGCAGCACGTAACGAAGCCAACAAAAGCACGTGGCACAATCACCCCGACGCCCATCACGGCATCGCCATGCGCTTCGTCCGAGTCCAACCCCGTGACAACAACGGACGAGTGGCTGTTGCCATTGGCGTCATCAGCCACCGACGTCATGTTTGGATGCGTTGGGACGGAGCGGTGCGGTATCGCTGGCGCCGTTGGTCTAGCAGAAGCCGTCGTTGCACTTGTTGACTGCCAGCACCACTCATCGGGTTCGGATCCACCCGTGGTGTCCAGTGCATCGACAAGGCTTCCACCGTCGTCACCGGACTCGTCATGTACACCGACACTGTGCACCCCATGGACGTCAAGTAGCGGCGGGTGTTTTCTACATCGAGCCAAGTTGGCCTTGACGGAGTTGCCGCCGCATGTCGCGCACGCGGAGCCCTTGTCGAACAACGACACAGCCTTTCGGCGAATTCGTCCACAAGATGGAGGATGACGTGGTGCGAGGGAAGGGGGGGGGTGCATTACTTAAAGCACTTCCAACTCGGAGCGCCGAGGAATGTAAAACTTGCGATTGTACTTTTTGTTGTCGGCGATCGCGGCCGCGCGGGTGCGTCGCATGTCCATGAGGTCGGCGTGGCTCATGCTGTGAATCGCGTTCGGGTCCTCGGACAGGAGCTCTGTGTAGATTCCGTACTTCTTGACGAGTTTTCGAAGAACGTAGGCGTTCGCTTCCGGCAGCGCGAGGCCATACCGATCCATTTCCTCGAGCACTTCCAACGCGCTACGCAGTCGGCGCTGGCACGCAAAGTAGTCGACCAAGTACCCATAGAACGTCGCGTCGGGCTTGATGCCTGCAACACACCGTCACACTCGATGGCGTCGGCGATCCTGCCACGCACCTTTTGCATGCAGCTCGTGGACGCAATCCAGGGCCATCTGCGGTCGCTTCGCCCGCGTGTACATGCGCATCAAGCTGCGGTACGTAAATATGTCTGGGGTCACGTTGTGCTTGGCAAATTCCTCCGCGACAAACTTCTTGGCCGTTTGGATGCGGAGCGCGTTCGTGTGGACGCTCAGCATCGTGTTGAGCAACGCGACGGACGGACCGTGCAACTCGAGGCACTTGTGGTACACTTTGATCGCTTGGTCTCGGTTCGAGTTTTGAAACTGGTTGAATTCTTCCATCGGAAGCGGATTCCACGCGAGGGAGTCGACGTCGGCCGGGTCTTCGTCCTCGGCTGGCGGCGTCGGGCCCAGAATGTACCGTGGCACCGGGATTCGGTTCCGGTCCGACTAGAACCGACTTGAGACACACTTTGCCCAGGACAAACGAACAGGATGGACATCATGATCCAATAAAGATGCATGCCGTACCAAGTACTTCTTGAGCGCTTCCTGGTCCTCGGCGGAGAGGCCCTTGGTCTTGATCGAGTTGAGTGCGCTGTCGACGACATCGTCGTTGTCGCGGAGTTTGAGATTGTCGTAGCTATCTTCATCGTCAAAATCGTCGTCGTCATCCTCTTCGTCGTCGTAGCCCATGTTGTGGTTCGAATACACGCTAGCACAATTCGAGTGAGAGTGACTTTCAAAGCGAGCACGTCGCGGTACTCTTGCTTGCCGGGACGGTCCAAGTCGATCAGGTTCCCGTTGTCGTCCCACTCGAGTTCCGAGTACCGCTTTGCGGGCAAGATCGGTTCAAGAGGCTCTGGTGGTGCAATGTTACACCGCGCCCGGCGAACGACCGACTTGATCTGCGCTCGTGCGTACACATTGATCAACGAGACGAGGATCGTATTCGTCTGGGGCACGGCATACTTGTCCATCAGGTACACGAGCTTGTCGGCGCTGCGGAGGTCGCCGTGACGTGCCGCCGCATTCATCATGTACCCATACACGACCGTGTCCTACCCGACTAGTTAGAATCGTCTTGGCCGAACGACGCACCGGAACAATGTCGTAATTGTCTTGCATTTCGTAGAAAAATTCCCACGCTTTGTGCGCATAGTGGAACGACTTGGAGCATGCGTGGATGAGGCTCGCATACGTCACGTTGTTGGGCGTGATTTGCAAATCCAGCATGTCCTCGAGCAAGTTAATGCATCGCTCGACGCGGCCGATCTTGGCATACCTACAAGCCACAGGTCATGCCACCATGACACGACCACCGGAAAAACTCGCGAGCGGTGTCAAACTCCATGGGGAAAACGCGGAAAATGGACTCTTCCATCGAGCCAAGCACCACGAGACAGCCCAACAAAACCTCTTCCCCCAACAAGTCCAAATGAATCTTGATTCAAATGCAGCACACATGAAGAGCGCAGCAAGTCATGGTGCGCACCAGCAACACGACAACGTACCCGTGGATCAACGAGTTGAACGTGATGAGGCTGGGCTGGGCGACATGCGACCGCATGATGTGGAATGTCTCGAACGCGCGGTCGATGTCGCCGACCGCGATCGATGCGTTCATGAGGATCGTGAACGACACCACGTTTGGCTGAATCCCGTTCGCTTGCATTTTCTCAAAGATCTAGACCAGAGTGACGGGGACCGCCATCATCGATGCCACGTACGTTGTATGCCCAATCGGGGCGGCGACTGCGCGTGCACGCCTGCATGACGGCGTTGTACGTTTGCAACGTGACGGGGACGCCGAGTTCCTTCATGCGACCCATCACGCGCACCGCCTTGGCCGCCTGCTTGGTTTCGGCAAGCGCGGCGATGTACAGATCATACGTTTGCTCGGTGGCCTTCAATCGCGGCGACAGCTTGCGTGGGGTCGTGACGACTTGGACAGCATCCGAGTCGTTACCCGACGGTGCGGTGGCCCACTTTGCACGCACGAGTTGAGCAAGGACGGGACACACATTGTTGGCAAAGTCGACTTACCGTGGCTGGGATAGGTCCATCCGTGTGTTGCTCGAGCTGGTGGAGAATCGCTTGGACCTCGTCCGCACGCTTGTGGATAGCGTACACTCGCATCATGTCGTGGAGTTGTTCGATCGTTTGGTCCTTCGACTTGAGCCGGTAGAACGACTCGGCGATTTCATCTGGATTCATGTCGCGCAATGTCACATCCATGATGTCGTTGTACAAGTACTCGCGGTGGCGACCTGCAGCAACCGTCAGTTCCGTCGTCCTGCAACCACCAACGCACCCGAATTCATGATTTCGTCAAAGGCGAGGTCGTACTCCTTGAGAAGCTCCGTGTCCTGCTCAAACTCGGCATACGCAGCCTCTTGCTTCAAAAGTTCCTTTTGCTTGCGCTTGGCATCACGCATGCGCCAGGCAAGGTCCTTGTGGCCGCGTGAGATGTCCTTTTTCTTCTTCTCCTGCTTTGTCAGCGTCTTCGTGTACAACCGTGGGATCTTGACCACGGACGCAGACGCTCCATCTTTTCTCTTGAGAACGACCGGAGTAGCGTGGAATGCACGAAAGGTCGTCGCTGTTGGCCGCGCCGCCGCCGCCGCCGCGCGCTTCCACAGACTCGCCGCCGCCAACATGTTTGGAATTTAACACGCAAATTGTTGGTCGAGAAACTCAATGGCCATGAACCAATCAAATCGCTACTTCGTTCAAATCCAGCCAATCAAATTGCGTTTTCGCTCGAACCAATCAACTTCAAAGACGTCGAAACTGCTAAAAACGCGATTTTATGGATATAACGTGCATCGGTGTTGCGTTTTAAAGTTAAACGTGACATCGGAATGACGGTCATGATCCAGAGTGTTGGGTCGTCGATCCCCCTTGAGCAACATGACGGCGGCGTACGTCCTCCTGGTGATCCGCGGCCTGGAGCATGTGGCAGTCACGGAGATCCAGGAGAAGCTCCATGTAGAAAAAACTCTCTGTACTAGGCTGACATGCACCATCGATGTCGTAGATTGCCTCCATCGAGGTGTTAACACTTCAACCCGATCCGTCCAAGCCTCGCATGGACGTCGAACGAGGCGAAGCTGCCGTCGGGAAGATTCTTCTGCATACCACGTCGCCGCAAGTGGATGTAAAGTCCCTCTGTTCGATCCAAGTGAGTGCCAATCGTGCTGGTTGTGCAACGCCTAACGAGTCGCCGTGGCAGGCATGTCTCGCCTACGTCGCCCATGCGTCAGACATCGACACAGATACACCCGCTGGTCTCGCGCAAATTGGCGTGGGTACTCGTCTTATTCACGGCGCGCCTTACCTCCCCCTTTATCCACAGGCTCTGGTGGAGCACGCACCGGTCTGGAAAGACTCCGTCGCGGTGTGGAGGTCGGGTCGCGAAAACGCTGCCACCGACGGCCTTCGCTTCCGCGCGTCCTGTGTTCGAGACGGCAAGCATGCCTACTCTTCCGAAACGATTGCAGGGGAAGTTGGCGCGGCGGTGCTGAAGCGGCAGACGGGTTGGACTGTGTCCCTCGTCGACTTCAACGTGGAAGTGGTCGCACTTGTCTTGCACCACCACGTCGTTCTCGGTGGGATGCGCCGCTTTCGCTATTTTCCACGTACGACGTCTAGGCCTATCTTTGGCGGAGAATTCCAAGACCGTCAACTTTCGGGGCGGTCGGCTCGCTCCGGAACCTTGCCGCCTCGCATCCCTCGACTACATCTCAACATTGCGACCGAGCACGGCCTACATGATGCTCCAGCTGGCCAAATGCGACGCTGGGGATGTTGTGTTGGACTGCATGTGCGGCGTCGGGACCCTTCCTGCTTGTGCCGTGCTGTGGGGTACCGTCGATCACATCGTCGAGTACAAGTCACGACCGCCGTCTTCGTAGGGCCGTCCGTGTTTGGTATTGGTGGGGACGTCAGTAGCGAAGCCATCGCCCAAGCCCATGTCAACTTCAAATGCCACCGCGCAGCGATCTGCCAGTGGTCGGCGGAAAAGCTGCCGCTTCGACCCAATTCAGTCGATCGCATCCTGGTCGACATGCCATTCGGGATGCGATGCGGCAATCCAGTCAAGAATGCGCGGCTGTACCCGAAAGCCATAGGCGACATGGCGCGGGTGCTGCGTCCTGGTGGCGTCGCTGGTACAAAACTCAACCCCGCCGACTTTTTCTCATGTGTGTGATGCAGTGCTCCTTGCCATGTCCAAGAAACTCGTGGTCCATTCCGTGCGCCTCGTCCCGTCGTTGACGATCAAGGAAGAGCTGCAGGTCAACATTGGCGGCCTGGGCGTCGGCTTGTTTGTCATTCAGAAAAACGCGTTGATGGCACCAGCGCCGCCTTCCTCTGCGGCCAAGCGGAAGCTCGAAGACACCCACGACGCGCCAGCACCGTCCGAAGCAGCCGCGTAAACATGATGGCATGGGGTTGCCGCCGTTCAAACATTCGCACGTTCAAAACCGAGTGGTCCGTGCAAGCTCAGGTCACATGCACCGCGGGTAGAGTTGGAATCAACAAGTAGAACAGAGGTCAACGGCCGCGGATATACCGACATGCGCGGGATGCTCTCGCGTGTAGCGGAGTCAAGGATGGGATGGTTTGCAGCGATTGAATGCAAAGGGCATGTATTCCATGGCAACACATGGACGAAACTACGCTGCATGCGCGGGTGGACGCACTGACTACGAACCAAGTGCGACGTCGGACGGGAGAATCTTGCGAAAGCTGTACGCTCCTTGGCCATCAAACTAGCACACACGGTCGTGAGGGCTGCAAGAAGGCATAGCCACGGTACTTGAAGGACATAGTCGTGGTATTTCCACAGCGACTGGCGATGCGACACCGTGAAGAGCGTGATGCGTTGCGACTTGCAGTACGCATACATGAGTCCTTCAACGTCGACGCTGACGGCCGACGTGCATTCGTCCAAGATGGCAAACTGCGGGGCGTGGTAAAACAGCCTACAAACGGACGTACTACAGGCCGTCGACACCCGCGGTACCCACCTCGCCATGGCCAGCCGCTGCTTCTCGCCGCCACTCAACACGTCCGCCCAGTCCTTGATGGCATCCCACCCATCCACTAACGGAACGCTTACCCAACGCGCGGGTGTCGACGAGGCTGTACCGTCGATCAAGTACTCGAGTTGGACCAGCTGCAGCAGCGCCAGCAAGTCGGCGTCCGTGCGGCCGGCGGCCACCATCTTGTCGACACTGTCTGGGTACAAGATCTGGTCGCGTAACGATCCTACCACGACGACGTGGTCACGTGCGATTGCACGAACAAACAAACCAAGCGTCAAGTACGGGCGCTGAGGGATGTAAAAGAGCTTGCTGCGAGCGGGCTTCACCAGCTACAGCAAAAGCCGTCGAGGTACGACAAAACGGACGCGGCGACGCACCTTGCCGCCAAAGACGGGCCAGAGTTCTCCGAGGAGGCGAAAGAGGGAGCTTTTTCCGCACCCGTTCGGACCGCACACGACTACGTTCATGCCCGACTCGACCTGGCCATTCCATGACGACGATCTGTCTGGCGTATGGTGGCAAGCACCTTGAACGAGAGCGAAGGGACAAGGACGTCGCCGTTGGGCGTCATGAGCGGCACGTTCTGCCAGAGTCGGTGAGTCGGCGATGGCCATTGCGCTGTCCCCACCTCAAACTCGATCACGTTGTCCTTGTACTCGATCACGCCAGGGGCGTTCGTGTTGCCGCTGCTGCTTTGGATCATCGTACGTTTGTAGTTGCCGGCATGGAGATCGTCCAGGACTTGAATCATGTCGGTCACGCGCAGCGTAAAGCCAGCGAGTCGTGTGAGCTCCCGCCCAGAGAGGACGAGGCGACCCATCGCTTCGGCCAGCTTCATCAACTAGACGCGAATCAACCGCGGATGGACAACGGGATCGCATACCATCTTGCCCGATCGAAAGTAGTCCTGCATGCGCTCGGCGTGCGACGACGTCGCGTGGCGCGGGTCCGATGCGTCCAGGAACGGCCGCGACACGAGTAGAAACCCGACCACTGTTGCAAAGTACTAGGGTGGAGCATGATGCATGTTCGTGGCTCGGCGACGATTACCTTGGCAACGACGTTGTCGATGACGCTGACGGAGAAGCGGAACTGCTGCGCCTGCCGAATCAACTGGATCAGCGCATCGTACGACGACTGCACGATCGAATGCTCGCGCTCGTTGCCGTGGTAGAATGCGATTTCTATCGGGGCAACCGTCATCCTCGCGGGTCACGGCGCGCCGACGACAGTACCTTCGCTATGTGTGATCAATCGGGCGTTCACAAAGCGGTAGTTGCCTTCCAGACGTTGTTCAGCGATCGTAAAGCGCCCCGTGGGCTGCCGTAACCACGTCAGGAACACCCCAGACCCGACCAAGTAGCTGAGCATGGTTGTGGGGCCCGACAACCCGATCGTTCCAGCAAGTTTGAACGCGTAGATGGAAATGTCGAGCACCGGCTTGGTCACGTTCGAGTACAAGTCAGAGACAGACGTGGCAAAGCGCTCGACATCGACCTGGTCCAGGCATGCATGTGAGCCTCCTTCGGACAACGAAGAGAGAGGGCGTCACCGTCAGGAGCTGGTCGGGGTTCGAGATGCGCGTGTCGAGGTTCGACACCTTGTAGTACGTGTACTCGTGGAGGTACTTCGCATACAGATACGTCGACAGGCGCGTGCGGAAACGCAAGCTGAGCTCCGTTTGTCCGTACTTGAGCAGGCAGTTGACCACCGAGACGGGTAGCATCACCAGGAGAAACCGCGACAGGTGATGAATAAAGTCCTTGCGGCATCCGCTGATACTATACAGGGTGTAAAACGCATCGGTGCGATGGAGACGTACATCGCGCGCTCGATGGAGGTCATCATGTGCAAGATCGTAATGTCAAACGTGGTGCGCGCTGTGAGCAATCCCGCAACAAGCAGCGCATACGCCACTTCCGGTGTCCATAGCCCTGGCACAATGATGCGAAAGAGTCGAATGAACCGATCAAGAAAGTCCTGGACGACATGGCGCCATGAGGAACGACGACTGCAGCAAAGGTACGGTCGACAGACCATGTACCTTGTTGATCGCGACTTTCTTGTCCTGGCCTTTTTTCTTTTCAGGAGTGTACTGCGAGTTCAAGGTGCATGCAATCTCAGCCTCTTTTTGCCCTTTCTCGCGGATGGCCAGCGCCAGGGCGATCACAGCAAGCGCCGCGCCGCCGGCAAGCTTGCTTTGTGCCGCCATGATCGGAGAGATTTTGAGTATATTGTGCGCGTTTTGATTCGCTATAATTATCATCATAAAACCCTTTCATTGGATAAAATAGGAGCTTTTGATGGAATTGCACAATTGGCCAAAATAACTGGTATCGTTCCTGATTGGTAAATACAACTTGAATTGCACGGTGATTGGCTAATTATGAGAAATGAAAAAAAGGTCAATGACGAGAACAATCACCCATCGATCAGCGGCAACGCCGCCGTTAGATGTGGCGGGAGGCCTCGATCCAGTGTTCCGAGCTGTTCGAGAGGCATGGTGTAGATGCGCCACGTCTTGATGTCGAACAAGTACAGCACCGCGCGAACCTCCACAGAGAGGATACCTGTGAGCACAGCAGACGCTTTGTCCACATACTGTGTGCCTTGGTAGACCCACTTGGACGCGACGAATTGATGCTTCGCAGACGTGTACAAGAACACCGATGTGGTCTTGGATCGAGTCGTCGCGCGAGGGAAACGCCACAGCACCAAAACAAAGCACAACGCGCAGTAACCAAACACGAGCCCCAGCAACAAGGTGAAGCGGCCGACACTGCCGATCTCAATCGTCCCTCCGTGGCAGATCACTTGGAAATCCACTTGAGCCACGGTACACACCCGTTCCACCACGACAGAGTAGGACGCCGGCGACGCAAACTCCCATATAGCCGACGCCACCCACACGACAATGAAACTCGTCCACGAATACTTTTGCGTGTACTGGTGCGTGAGCACGGAGAAGACGTCGTTGATGATGTAGGTCATCCAGTTGAGTTCGCCCGCCGTCAGGATCACCATGTACCATGGCTTTCTGTCGAAATGGAAGAAGGACACAAGTCCTTGGAGCGGGCGCACGAGGACCAACGACGATGTTGAGAGCAAGCAGATTGCACAGAACGCGCGCAGGAGAATGAGCGGTCGGCCGATCCAGACGAGCGACGCAACTCGACTGAACGACGTCATGTTGGCAGCTTCGACTTGGCCCTTGAGCATCACAATGTAAACGCACACCACACACGCCACACACAGCATAACCAACGTGATGTACTGCAACAGCCATCGCATGTAGAACGCCACGTTCAGCGGAACTTCCATCGGGTTCACGGGCAATTCTTCGTTCACAGTCGTCGTCGACATGGACGTAATCGTGGTCGCGTCCCCCTCGAACGACACGACCTCCCGGATGCCCTGGACCCAGTCGAACATGTACAGCCATGCAAACAGCTCAAAGTCGGCTTCGCTTTCGTCAAACACGTTGACGCGGGCCAACGAGTAGTTGGTCGCGATGCCGTTGCGCGGCACGACATACTGCACGACCGTGACCGCGACATCGTCTCGGAGTGTCTGCTTGACCTGCTGCGCTTGGTGGCGCAACGAGTTTAACACGTCGGGTGGGAAAGATGCCGCCGCGACGAACGCTTGGGCGTTTGAAATGAACTTGAACGACGAGTCGGGGGAGTCGTACTCGAGGGCTGTTGCGGCTGTGGCGTTGAGCGAGGGGGTCGCGAGCACTGCCTTGACCAGACCGCTCGTGTCCACCGTGAGAGTGTCTTGCAATCCGATGCCGCAGAGCCCGCGGTAGCTGAACGAAACGCACGGGCGGTCGTCCATCGAGAGAAAATTCGGGTCGGGTTCACACAAAATGTTGCCGCCGCGGTGGCTCCATCCCGTCCACGCCTTCACCACGGGCTGCATCGTAAACGAAAAGTAGATGGACCAGAACGCTTCTTGGATCGCGGCGTCCATGCCAAGCCAGTGCTTGAGTT
The DNA here is from genome assembly GCF_000520115.1 of Aphanomyces invadans. Lineage (NCBI taxonomy): Eukaryota > Oomycota > Saprolegniomycetes > Saprolegniales > Verrucalvaceae > Aphanomyces > Aphanomyces invadans. The sequence goes on along the minus strand of NW_008580193.1, from coordinate 40,105 downwards.
GATTCGACAGCTCGAGGTACAGCGATCGCAGCGCGGAAGGACATGCGACCCGCTTCATCTTGACTTGCCCAAACGGACCGAGCACCGACCGCAACAACGACATTCCTGGCCCCAACGGGCTCGGGAGGACGCCCTCCAACGCATAGATGGTTTCCACACTCACGTTGTGGTAGGCAAAGTTGCCGCTGACGCGGAGCAGGCTCTTTCCGCTCGTGACGCTCGTGTTCAGCATGAGCAGCGTGAGGTCGCACGCCAATGGCCACGCCATCTTGAATGTGGTTTGGACTGGGAACTGGAACGATCCGTTGGATGTTTTGAGTGTGATGGGGTAGTTCCATCCAAAGGCGTTTTGAATCGAAAACGACTCGACGATGCCAAGCGTCTTGAAGTTTTGCCACTGCGTCGTGAACGTCGCGATGCCATGGGATTGCCAGAGCCGTTCTTCGTCCGCGACTGTGTTGGCGGGCCTGCGAACGGATGCGTCCAGCCACTGGATCCCTTCGGCACTCGTCTTCAAGTACGAAAACACCCCCACGTCCAACGGATCGCCCCAGCACTGCATCAAACTCGCCAAGTTGGCATTCCGGACCATCGATTCCAAGTACACGGCGCCATCCCGCGCGTCCGCCACACACCGCGCTTGCCGCTGTTCGGACGGCGCCATCTCCCACCGCCGTCCAAAGTCCACGTAGCAATACGTGGTCATGATCCACGGCACCATGCACCCGTCCATGCTTCGCAGGCCCTGAATGACGTTCGCGAGCGAATTGGCAGCATCTTGGACTGCGATTGCGTACAGCGGCGACACCGCGACAACGGACGCGGTCATGTTGGTCGTCGTCGCCATCGCCGCGTGGTCGGCCGTGTGGATCTGGATGTTGGACATGGCGGACGTGACCTGGAGCATGCTGTTGAACCAGTTGCACACGTACACGTGGGTGTCTGTGTCAAAAGAAGCCCACCAAAAGTCGTTCGCCATGGCGGATTTCGTCAATTCCAAAAACGTGTAGCTGCCCGCAATCGACGTCGTCATGTACATCAAGCTGAGGAAACCAAGCCAAGCGTGTTGGGTGCCAAACGTCGGGACAGGACCATTGCCGGGGGGCACGACGAACCGGGGCACGTCGAACGTATGGCCGGTGGCGGATTCGCCCTTGACAAGTCCCCACGTTTTAAAGTCAAACAGCCAATTGTGGACCGGAACCATGCCCGACATGATGCACGTCATGACGTCCAAGTGCCACGACGTTGCGGCAGCCGACGGCATGCAAAACGCTTCCGTGGCGGCTGGGATAAGGGCGTGGTTGGTCGCAGTCCCCTTGGGCCGCGGTTTGTGCAGCAAGAAGCGGCAGGCGCGGACGACGCAGTACGCTACGACAGCGCACGCGGCATGGATCGAAAACAAGACGCACACGCGGCCAAAGCTGCCGATTTCAATTGTCCCACTCGTGCACTTGATTCCGCGGCGAAAGCTTGTGATGGAGCATGTCCGTTCGATCGTTGCGTGTGCGACGTATGGCGACGCCAACTCGACGGACATCACTGCAATGAACCCGAGACAGCTCCCAAGAGCGGCATAGTCGCGAGAATGCGTTTGGGTCAGAGGCAGCAGCACATCGTTCAGGACGTACTGCAGCCACAAGGTCTCACTCGACAAAAGCAGTCGCTCGACGGGCGACCGATCGTAGTTGTGGAATGCCGTGACCTGGTTGCCCACGTGCAGCGCCGTCGTCGACGTGCTCAGGATGATGACGGCCGTGATGCCCCGAATAAACATGAGCGGTCGACCGATCCAGACACTGCCGAATACCCGATTGTACTGAAACAGGTTGGCGCCGTCGATTTGAAACTTGGCGACCACACCAAGCAGCGTCATCGCGACCGCCACGACCGTAGACATGGCCGTGGAGTACACGACCAAATACCAAAAGTACACACACGCTTTGCGCGGAAGCTCTTCCGGGTTCACCACAAAACGCACGTACGGCACCCGCCCCGACATTAAAGTTAGGTTGCCGTGGTCGCCCTCGACGTTGTACACTTCGCGGGTGCCGTTGACCCAGTCGTACATCGTCAGCCACCCCATGAGCGACCACGGGTCGGACGAAGAAGCAGGCACAACGTCCTGGGTCACCAGGACGTTCGTCGAGCCATTTTGGACCGCCATTTGCATGAATTGCACCCTCAGCGCCTGGACGTCGACGTTTGCCTTTGCGACAAGAGGCCCGACCTCTCGCTTGACAGTGTGCAAGAGCGGTAGCAGCGTTGCTGCTTTTGCGAGTGTCTCGTGGCAAAGGGCGGCGCGCGCAGGACTCATGGCACACACGGCAGGAATGTCGCCGCCGTTGAATGCCAGCACAATCATGGCAAAGACCACGTTCAAGCGATCGAACTCGATCACGAACGGATCTTGATTCTGGCACCCATCGTTGTACGCCAAGGGCATTTGCGGGAACGGTTGTGGGTCCGCAAACGACAGGCACAGCGGACTTCCTCCGTAGAACGCCAAGTTGGGCGCGCGCCAATTTGCCGGGACCACGTCGATGACGGGGTCTGTGAGCTGGTTGAATCCGTCGAGGAGCTCGGACGATTCCGTCAGTGCGTGCAGGAACTGACGCTGGAACGTCGAGAAGATGGCCACGACCGACGCCGGTGGCCGGACGTGGTACAAATCGAACCCCATCAACGGTCCGATCTCGGACCGGATGAGTTGCATGCCAACGGTGGAGGCAGGGCCGTTGTACTCGACGTCCCAGTCCATGCCCATGGCAGGGAGCGACGCATTCGAATTGAGCACCAAACTGCACCCGTAGTACGTGCACACGCTCAGGTCATTCCAGAGGCCGACGGCGGAACGGCTTGTTGACCACGACGCCAAACCACGATACATATACGGCCAGGACGACACTGTGATCGGCTGAACAACCCCGAGCGCGTTCACGATCGTGATGCTATCTTCAAATCCGAGCTGGAACCGGTTCTGCATCTGGATTGTCCAGTGCGCTAGGCCGTGCTCGTGCCACCACTCGACTTCGTCCTTGACGGACAGCCACTCGGACATCGCGACGAGTTGATGGACCCACGCTGGGCCACCCGCCATGTCCAACATCGGCGTCAAGATCGTCTGGTTGATCGAATGGCCAAACGATGACTCGGTCAGGTCGGACGAGTTGACGTTTCGCAAAAGCGATTCCAAGTACATGGCGGCGTTGTCCTGTTGCCGGTTGGCGCATCGCTGCTGGCGCAAGGGCGAGTGTGCCATTTCAAAGTGCCTGTTAAAGTCAACCCAACAGTGCGAGATGACCGTGAAAACATTCTCGTACAAGCTGTTCTTTCGCAGCGTCGTGACCGCGACGTCCAACGGCAGCGGCTCGAGCATCCACCGGCGCGCGGCCACCGCCCGCATGTTCACGAACGTATTGATGGCCGAGTAGTTGCCGAGCATGGCGGACTCGCTATCGAACATATCAAACGGCCCGGATACGTCGAGGATGAGCTTGGCATTGAAAAGATCCGCTAGGTACGTTTGGCCACCCGTTGTGTTGAATTCGCGCCACCAAAAGTCGTTGGAGACATACTCGACCAGCACAATCAGGTATGCAAAACTCGTCCCGACGGTGCACAAGAGGTAGATCGTGCCTGCGCAGGGCAGGACGACCCGAGTGAACCAGGCTGGCACGCCACGGTCGAAGAGCTTTGACGTGTCGAGAGGCGGGAGCATGCAGTTGAGCAATGGCAGTGGCGTGACAACGGCCATAAATTAGCACCTGGATACGTGGCGGTTTCATCCTCGAAGGGTCGCCGTGCGAGCGGTTTTTTCACGACGTAACCGACACCTCTCCTCCATTCGGTCGATTCGGGCACACGGTGCATCGACCTCGGCGTTTTTTTGCGATGTGGACGGAAGCGCCTCCATCCTTCGCTGCAATGCGAGAGCTCCAGTGGTGAGTCCACAGCGCTTCTTGGGTATGATGTCAGCCAGATCGTAGGGGGGACTTGATCGCCCATCGATTCGTTTCACGCGCCGATTCCAACTATTGTGGACGTACCTTACATATTATTGCGTTCCATACACGCCAACACAGCACACGATGTCGTGGTAGAGATCGACAACTGAAACATGTCGCGTCGAGTAGGGCATGCGACGGTCGGACGAGTGATGACACCAGCACCTTTTCCTCTAGTGCACATGTTTCCCACCTCCGCATTCGTCCCACAATGGAAGTAGTTTCAGGCAATATCGGGATTCGAACGACGTTTCCACAACGAGCGGCGAAATAGTTCACACTTGTGAAGGCGGTCTAGACAGCGCTCTGTCGTGGCGTTGCGAAAATGTCAAGACGAGTGAACACGGTGCGCCAGATACAGCACGCTTTCCAAGGAATTCGACGAACTTACTCAAGGGACAGCACTGCGGTTGGGAAGAGGGCTTCTTGTCACATGTGTCGTTGGCAGAGATCATTGTTGGCTGGATAGAGCTTGCGACGAACCGGCCAAGACGACTGCATGCTCCATGAACAACCTTTCGCGACACCTGTCCAAGGTTGCCTTTGATTTGCACGTGGAAGTTCCGAGGTCGCGACCAGGTCATTCAAGTGACCCAACAGCAGCACGGCTGCCTCGTGCTAACGCCGTCTATCCGGATGGGTCACGCGAACGTGTTAGATTTATCCGAACGGACGGAATGTACATCGTGCAAATGGACACACTTGCGAAAAAGGACGGAGGCGGCCATGAGTGACGTCAAGAACGTGGGAGTGATCGGACTCGGAGTGATGGGACAGCGCATGCTGCAACTGCTGTACAAGCAGCCAACTCTTCGTGCGACCTATGTCTGGGATGCGAACCCGTCAGCTGTCCAGGCCACTCTTGAAAAGTACCCCGAACTCAAAGCCGCTTCCAGCGCATCCGACCTCATTCAACAGCAAGGTCTGCACTCGCTGTACATCGCCACCCCTCCTGCAGCTCACATTGACCTGACAAACGAAGCGTTGGACCGCGGCTTGGCTGTGCTGTGTGAGAAGCCATTGAGCACGGATGGCGCTGTGGCCAAGGAGTGCGTTGCACGCATCGCAGCTTCCAGTGCTCGCACGGGCGTCAACTTTCCTCTCGCTACGGCGCAAGGCCTTTCCCTGGCTGAATCTCTCTTCGGTGACAACAAACCCCTTGGCGCTCTCCACAACGTTTCCATCTCTGCTTCCTGGATGCAGTGGCCGCGTCCGTGGCAACAAGGTGCTGGACGTTGGCTGGCTGAACGCCAAGAAGGTGGGTTCACCCGGGAGGTTCTGTCGCACTTCGTCTTCGCCCTTCAACGAGTCGTGGGTCCCCTTACGTTGATCCACAGCGCTGCCACGTATCCCGAGGAATCGAATCTGGCGGAAACGGACCTGAATGCCCGCTTGAGCGCTACACGCGACGGCCATGCCATATCCGTGCAAGTTGAAGGCCATGTGCGTGGCGACATTCCATGCTACAACCAAGTTCGATGGGAAGGCACTAAGGGAACGTTGGTGCTGGGCCGATGGTTCAGTGAAATCCAAGTACTGCTTGCCGACGGCAGCGACTTTCCTGTTGAAGAGAAGGACCGCGACGATGTCGACTTGGCGACGCATTGGGCCGCGCTCGTCGACGGCAAGCCTAACACGTTGTCAAGTTATGCGGAAGCGCTGGGAGTGCAGGAGGTCATTGAAGCGATGCTGGAGGGCAAGAATGAAGCCAGCCTTGGCTCGAACGACTGCATCGCTTAGTCGATGATGCGATACATGTTTCAATTCCAATCGTTGTTTTCCAGCCACTATATCTACGCCACCCCGTCGATCCGCCTCAAATCATTTCTTCCAGCTCTGACACAAGTTTGTGCTCTCATCATGCCGTACCTTTCGTGGTCCGTTGGAGCGGCGACGAAGTTGGATGCCATGGAGTGCAGTGCCGAGAAACCTCGAAACCCCAACGAGCTTCAGTATAGTAGTACTATTTACGTACATAGGGTATTACTAGTAGAGACTATTGAATGACCGTACTCTCTGGCGCAAAACAAAATCAGCCAATCAAACTCCGCATATCTATCGATCGGAAACTTGATTGGCTTGATCTGTGCGATTGCAATTTCTGATCTTGCGCAAGGGAATTCTTGGCATTTTGTCGAATGAGCTCGGACGAAGCGTCAACGGCGTCTCCTGTGGACACGGTGCCGCTCGTGTCGCAGGCGAAATCGCTGTTCCAGGCGCTGACGGGAGACGTGAAAGGCGCTGCCCAGACGCAGGACAACTTCACCAAGGGATGCCCCGTCGTATCGCAGGCGAGATCCCTCGTCGAGTCGACGATCCTTCGCGATCCTTCAGCAGCCGCGAAGACGCAGAAACATTTTCTGTCTTTCTCACTCGATCATTGCATTGGCTTGTCCCAGGCCAAGTCACTCGTTCAGGCCATTCGTGGCGACACTGCCGGTGCGCTTCAAACTCAAGACAACTTTACCCGGGGGTGTGCCGTCATCTCGCAGGCCCGTTCGTTGGTGGAAAGCACGATATTACGCAACCCCGAAGCTGCCTCCAAAACGCAAGAGTACTTCTTTGGCAAAAAAAGTCAAGCAGGCGAAGCCCCAGACTGCCCATCGTCGACTCTTGAATGTGTTGTCTGCCTCACCGAAACGAAGACGGTGCTTCTCCTCCCGTGCAAGCACCTCTGCCTGTGCCAAACCTGCTCCACCAAGATCACCGACCTGTGCCCACTGTGCAAAGCCCCCATCGCCACCAAAACAAGCGTTTTCCTTTAACTTAACTCGCCTCGTGCCTCGACTTGTCGTGGCATTGTCGAATGCAGCATTCTGTGCAGCAATGCCCTGCACCTACAGCTTCTTGAAACGAGTGGAATAAATCCGCTTCTTTCGTTTTCACCTATCGCGTCGGGCGTTCTGTACAGCCGACACTTTCGTCAGCGAAGTGGTTCGCCCAGGCTGAGTTCGCCTTTCGAACGGTTGACATGTTTGACTCACATGCCATCGCCACACTACGCGTCGGCGACCTCTTCTTCATCGTCTGAGCCGTGATACATGGCCCTCTGCTTCAGCTTGTAAGGACTCGACCGTGCGGCGACTGCCGGAGACATGGCACCACTACCCGATGGCTTGGACGGTTGCGTGGCGTTCGAGCCAAACAGCGAGTTTTCCGTGCTGTCGAACTGACCCCTGCGCGTGTTTTCCTGAAGGAAGGAGCGGGCCTGGGCCCTGTGAAATGTTCGCTCTTCCAGCGTACTCTTGGCGGCGGACGCGAGTCCGGATTGAATTCGGGCCTCTACTAGAGACGCTGCCAAGGGCGGGCCAGTGATCCGCATTGGAGTCACTTTGGGCTCGTCGCTGCCGACCGCGTCAGAGTCGTCGTCCGCCATGGACGCCACGTACACTCGCTTGGTTAGCCGAAGGGGAGCCAACTGCTTCCGTTTGGGGAGGGGCTTGGTCGTGCCTGCGACGATAGCCAACGCCGGTCCTTTCACCCGCACTGGCGACGGGGCTTCAACGTCGTTGGTACCAATGCACTCAAGGTCGTGAGCAGGATGGTCACGGACTTGCAGCACGACATGGCATTTTGGACACTCCATCGGACGGAGGGGGCATTCTGTCCGCTCGTGTTTATCTTGGTGTTTGACGGACAACGTGGCGATGCCACAGCCCATCCGGCAGCGCACAATCTTGGCCGCGCACTCGTCTGAGAGCTGGTGCTGGCGTAACTTGTATTTGGGAATCATGCGGTCGCACACACACAGCACGAGGCGGCATTGACTACCTTCGTGGCCAGCAAGGCCGCGCGCTGGCATGAAGAGACCGCAGTCGGGGTTTCGGCACTGCACCATGCGGTGTGAGCATTCAAGAGTCACGTGTTTCACTCGATCCGCCAGGGCGACGTGGGAGCCGCATTGGCACACGTCGCCGTTGAACGTCTCTGTCGAGAATGGGACAAGACCAGTGGATGGCCCAGAGACGTCCACCAACACGTCGGACGGTGCTGGCATGTCCATGTAGTTGTCTGGGAATAGCACATGATCGGGGTGGTTGATGGTTGCCGGTGGCAGCGACGAAAGGGTCGGCCCAGTGCGCTTCACGACACTCCGGCGCTTGCGCTCCGCCTCGTTGAGTAGCGCGTCGTCTGGGAGCTTCTCTGCCGCTAACGACGATTCGTGTACCTGCTCCCATGCTTGGAGATACTCGACCTGTGTCGCGGCTTCCATTTCTGCCACGATAGCTTCAGTGGGCGATCCGTTTGGCATATCGGACAGCTCGTGGCGGACTCGAGCCAGTGCTTCGTTGGCCACATGCATCTTCTTCGGAGAATTCGCGCCAGGCAAGGCAGCGTCGACAGCCGCCTGTGCTTTTTTGCCTCGTAACTTGGCGACTCCAGCGACTCCTACCGCGGCGGTCGCGCCCAACGCAAAGGTTTCCGCACTCAAGGCGTCAAATATGCCCGTGTTGGCGAGCAGCGCCGTGGCAAAGACCGGGAGGATCCCCATTTTGAAGAAAATCTTGATCGGGTCGCTCACGACCCATGTCATGACCAAGCCAGTCACAACCGACCCAATGAACACGTTGGCGAGATCCCCGCCAATCGTAAACGCAAACTGGAGGACAAACCACGCAGCAAACCCGTCGATGCACGCGCACATGACGTACAGAATGTAGTTGACCCAGGCCGGGAAGAGCGGCTTGGGCAGTCTTTCGGGCTGTCGGCGTAGGAACTGGTTGTACAGCAGCCTCGACGTCATCCGCAAGCTTCGCAGCTTCTCCGTCTCCTTCAAAAAGAACTGGCGTTCGTGCAACGGCATGGCAGCCAGTCGCTTCGATTCCTTGTCTGCCATGTACATTTGATACCGCTTCTTCCACCGCTGCAGCCCTTTCAAGTTGGCCAGGACAGCTTGGATCTCTGCCTGGGAGTGCTTCTTCATCTGCACTTGCTCCATCTGTAGCGACTTGCGCGCTTGTTTCTGTCTGGTGTTTGCATTTGACATGTGCCGCTTCGTCGTGTGTACGACAACCTACCAAGCACACATGGTCAGCTGTAGCTTCGCTGGCAGCACTTGCCACAGTACCTTCACCTGGTCTTTCACAGCATGCAGCGCGACTGTTTTGGTTTCGTTCATGCTGGATTTGGACAGACGACCGAGACTGCGACGGACGGTCCCTCCAAATCGCTGAGATGCTTGGGACTTGAGCAATTGTTTGACGGCAACAAGCTCTTCCTTGGCACGTCGAATTTCGTCTTGTGCGTGGCGGAGTACGGACACATTGTCGTTCGCAAAGCACTCGGCGCACTCGTGGAACTTGACGCAGTATTCCAGCAGCGCATGGCATCCGTCAAAGTCGGCGACTTCGGACGCAGCCCGCGACAAGTTCAACTTGTCTGTGGCCAGTTTCGTCTGGGCAGCTAGCTGTGCGGTAGCTGCAGGCGACAGCTGCGTGGGCTCGACTTTCATCAGCACCGTGTGGAGGCCTTGATTGCCCCACATAGCTAGGCACTTTGCCATCGCTTCATGCGAGTTGACGGGCGGAAGGATGTTGTCGGCTTGGATGGTGGAAATGACAGGGTCGCGTTCAACCACTGTCTTGCGCGACATTTTCCGAGACGACCTCTTTTTCTGGCGTACGTCAGATATGCTGCTCTTCACCACGAGTTCGTCCGCGAGAGGCGGCGGAGGCTGCTCAAACACGTCATGGCCGTGCACAACAATAAAGATCGCTCGAGACAGCGCTCCAATCATGGTCCCATCGATGCCGTCTTGCTGCAGCACGCGATGGCAGGCTTGGTATGATGCCGCATCGACTCGATTGAATGCCGCGTGCAAATCCATGCACAGCACTTGGTATTTCGTGTACTCGACTGGATTGCCATACGCGTCGACTTGGACTTCGACCTCGTTTTCGCTGTCCTCCAAGTGATACCGCACAAGGTACTCGCGCTTTTTGGCCGATTTTTTGTACAGCATGACAAATGCCAGCGTGACCGGCATCATCACGACGGACGATATGAGGCCACTCACGATCATCGTGCCAATGTTGGGCTCGAGCTGACGCAGACGATACAGCACGGCATTGATAAACATTTGGGACATGATTGTCGTGAAGATAATCATCAAGCGCTGGGGTCTACATCCACAATGTCATCGGCGTGGTCGTGCAACGGAAGGGGATGACGCTACCGAGTAAAGTCCGGGTCGTAGGTTAAGAAGATCGACAGCAGTTGGTGTTTCGAGGTCATGCCATTCCAAAATCCATGCACCAGCGCTTTCAACTTTTCAGTTCGGGTTTTGGCACTGAGGACCTTGGGCAACTGGAACAGGTTGGTCATGTCGACATTCTTCACTTCCATGAGTTTCTTGAGCTCTTGCGAGTACCCGATCGCGTCGAGACGGTCGCGCCGCATGCCGTAGAGCAGTCCTGCTCCGTACAAGATGAAAAAGATCCCCATCGTCACGACGACTTGAATATTCTGCTTGACGTCTTCCAGCGTCGTTTTGTGCGAAAACACCGCCACGACGTTGTCCTCGACGGCTCGAAGGGCTTGGTTCACTTGCGATGTGAAGTCGGTCAAGTGATTGCACTCGCACACAATGTAGTCTGGATCTGGATCCGACACCTGCACACACCCTTCCGACGACCACGCTCCCAACTACACACGCCGGATTTCAAATCACGCCGCTCTCGTCCGACCGCGCTCCACGTACCGACGCATCCCAATATCGACACACGGACACGGGAACGTACTGCGGGCACGTGTACAACACGGTGTAGTTCATCGTGCCGTTGCATGCGACGATCTTGAACAGTTGGTTGGCCGCGTCGCAAGTGATGTTCGTCACCGTGGTGTCATTGGCAAAGCACTGGACGGTGCCGTTCGATGGCGCCGGCGGTGCCTACATGCAAATGCAGTGGCGCGTCAGGACTGGCGCGATGCAAGACAAACGTACGGGGTATTGCATGTTGTTGCGCATGCGGATGACAAAGCCTTTGGACAGGTTGGCCACGGGCAGAGGTTTGTCGCCGCACTTCAAGTTGAGCCCCATCACGGCCGAGTTGACCAGCGCCGAGCTTTCGTCGCTGTAGAGATTGCTCGCATACAGTGCAGCATGGGAGTCCACAAAATCGTCGCACCCGTGCGTTGAAAAGGTGTCTGGAAACGCAAACGACGGGCTCGTGTAGTTTCGCTTGATTTGCTCTGCTGTCAAAGGCAAATCGACCACAGTCGTGGACAATTCGCTTGGTTCATGGCGCTGCAGCGTCAGCTTCAAGTTTTTTGTGTTGAGCTGGACAGCAACCTCCCCAGGCTCGTGGTCACTCAGCATCGAGGTCGCTAGCATCGACACCGTGTTGCCGACACGGGTGCTCTTGGCGTCTTGCCCTTGCAGTAGCCGCTGCCCGCTTTGCGACACTGTCGACGCGACGGGCGTGGCATCCAATAGACTCGAAATGGACTGACCGACAGCTGCCGTCGTCGCGGGCGACAATGTGACAGATGACGACGAGCTGAGGATGTTGGCGACCAAATCCAGTGCCTGCGATTGCTGCGTCGGACTCAGCACGGCAACGTTGGCAGCGATGGAAGCCACGGCGGAACTTTGCTGTTCAAGAGCCTGGGGGGTCGGTTCAACATTTGCGTTGGCAATCGCCATCGAGTTGAGCAAACTCCCAAGCATCTTTTGCTTCCTGTCGTAATCCTCCTGGGACGTACTGCAATCCGTGCCATACCACGAGTTGCCGCACGTACAAATCGCAGTACACTCCAATATGTCGTCGCTGCATTGCGGAGGATTCGTCGTACAGCTCCCATGTCCAGAGCACGACGTGCCAGAGATCGCTGTCGGGCAGCGCTTTGGAGGGCGAGTACGAACCGGCGTTGGTGCTGGCGATCCTGCGCTGTCGGTGGCACTAGGCGCTGCCGTCGTCGGCGATGGAGTAGGCGTCGTTTCTACCTCGGTGTCATTCACCGTTGGGGCCATCATCGACGCCAAGATGTTGACCATGTTCAGGACTTTGCCAGGGTCTTTGCTGGATGCTAAGTTTTCGAGCTCACTCGTTTGGTTTTGCATGAACGATGCCTGTGCTTCCGCGTCCAGTTGGGGTAACGTGACTTGGACCGTCGAAATGGACTGCGTCGTGTATCCGAGCGCGTCGGCAATGTAGCTAATGATGGTAATCGTGTTGTTGGGCCCGCCGCCCGTCGGAAACACCGTGTCAAACGACGTTGTGAGCGAGTAGTCGCTCAGCGTGACTTGCGGCACGTCGGGAGAGTACTCGCCGACAATGTACTTGAAGCTAAACTTGAGCGGCAAGTCCTCATCGACCCAGTCATTGCACGAAATTCGAAACACCGTCGACAGCGTTGTCCCCGACGCGGGCGTCACTTCCACCTAAAGCGAATCGTAACATGAAAGCGAAAGGGGTGAACAGTGCGTACGTTGCCACTGGTGGGCGCTTCGTTCATTGCAATGGTCATCGTGGCACTGCTGAGTTGGTTGAACTTGTCTTTGCCGGTGAGAACGAATCCGTATGACCGACCAGGACGCAGCGAATTCGGAACCACAACCATGCGCAACGAAGCCTACACCGCCGATGTCATGGCCATCGACTCAATCACGTCGTACCGCTGAAAGACCAAACGCCGCCGCTGCAATGGAACCATCCTGGTCTCCGTCAATGGCCCACGTCGCTGTCGGTTTAGCATCCAACACACTAGACACGCTGCCAGAGAGGACGATTTTTGCATCTGGATTGAACTTGGTCGTGGCCAGCGAGACAATTTTGGTGACTGGTGGATTGCCCAGCACAATGGTGAGACTGATGGATGTACTTGCCCGTCGTCCAGTCATAGGATCAAACACAGTTAGCGTGATCTGGATCACTTGCTTGGGCGGCAAGTTGTCGCGCGCTATGGTAGTGACGCCACCATCTAGTATCGCTTCGCCATTGCAGCTCGTTCGTCCCGTGTTTGGGTCCGTACAAGCCCACAGGTACTCCAACGACGTCGATCTATTGTCCGGGTCAAACGACCGCGTCCCATTCAACAGGAGGTCGTCGCCGTTCCCGACAGTTCGGTTGCCACCCACGATAAGCGCTGTCAGCGGCGACGGTTTGATTTGGACGGCAACGCTGGCCGTGTTGTTCACTTCTGGCCTGTCGGACATGAATACGAGAACAGTCACGGTGTGGACGCCAACATCAAGTCCGGACAGCTTGAGTTGCCGTGGGTTTCGACTCTCCGACACGACGGGCACGTTGTTCACGGACCAAGCAAACCCCATGGATGGATTCGTTGTCGCATTTCCACACGTTGACACGGACGCGACGGACGAAAGCTGCAACGATTGCGACCGCAACAGCGTAACTTGCGAAGGGCCTTCAATGTACACTGACGGCAGCGGCATCGAGGCTTTCGTGACCACGAGTTTGTCCGACGTCGCATTCATGCCGAAAAAGTTTGTCAAGGTCAGCGTTATAGTGTAAACCCCGCCGTACGAGAGCTCGTCCGACGGGATCCAGATCGTCTGGTTGGTCAAGCCAAGGCCGTCCAGAATTCCCGGGGGATCCACAGTCCATTGCCATACCATTTGTCGGCCACCAGATCCCGAAGACGCTCTGGCGTTCAACGACAAATGATCGCATGATCCTGCAGTTTGCATTGGTGAGTGTGCATGCAAACGAGATGGTCTAACGTACCCAAATTGAGTGGCCCTGACACGGTCGTTCGTGGAACGGGGGGCCTTCGAGGAAGCTCCACCTGCATCGACGTTGATGACATCGATAGGATTGCCTCCGGCGTGGATTTTAACACGTTGCCATTCAGCGTGACAATGTCTTTGGGAAGAACGGTGGGAGCTCGCCCCAACACAACACGAATGGTTCGAGTGTTGGGCCAGGAACACACGGGGTTGTCGCCGAACAGGCCTGTCCCCGTCACGTTGAACACGACTGCGCACGAGAAATTCGACTTGGTAAAATTGGTTTGGTCCACCGCTCGATTGAACGTCAAAATCAAGTCGGCTCCGGTGTCTCCAAAGTAAAGCTGCTGAGCCATGGGCGCTGGAGTCCGGTCCGCCGTCTCAATTGTTCTCAGAGCAACGGTGAAGTTGGCCAGGCTAGCATACACTGGATCGTCGGACGCGACGGAATGCACGATCGACCTAGAACAGTGACGACTTTCACGTTGATATCGGTCCGAGGGGAGGAGGCACTCACGTGTCCACGATGCCTTGGCGTATAAAATCGTCGGTGGCGTTCACCGTGATGGTTTGTCGAACGTTCCAGTCGTCCGGGGAAAAAGTCAGCGTCGGCGGAAAGATGCCCACCCGTTCTTGTTCACATGAGAGAGCGACTGTGACGGAGGCAAACGGAATGGTATTCAACCGAATCGCGTAGCTGTCGCCAAACACCCCTTCAGCGACGACGAGCTGGACGCGTCGGTTCGACATCGGCCCAGTAATGTCAAAACCCGACACGTCCGGGTCTTGAATGAACAAACCAGTCCGCCCACCATCCACTTGGTTGTAATACGGATCCTGGGTTGTTACCTGGACCGAACAGTTGACGCGCACGTCCCCTCGGTCAATGTTGTCCCGTGTCGTGGCCAGTGCGATATTCCATGGACTCGTGTCATTCAGCGTTGCCGTCGAGGCGTTCAGAGTGATTCGTTGTGAGTTGGTGCATATTACATTCAGCGCCACGGGGTTCAGGGGCGGCGCCTGCAACGCGACGGACAGGAGAATACCCTGTCCTTCAACGATCGAGGTCGAGTTGACGTCGGTGGATATGCCGGCGACGCGCAGGATTTGATCCGACGTTGTGGTTGCTGACGTGTTGGAGGACGGAATGCGGTGGATCGCGATGAAAGTTACGTTGTACACGCCACCTGTGCCCATGACTTGGGCGGACGGCAGAACTTCGAGCATCACGTTCGGCATGACTTTAAGCACGGTCGTGTTCGATCGCAGCGACAAACCCACCTGCGACACCCGCAAGAAGAGTCGCATGGTTTCCAGTGGCACAACTCGGTTCGGAAGAAATGGGGAAAATTGCGTAATGGACAAGGGCGACCAGATGAGGGGCGCACTGGGTACGACGTACGGAACCACGAGCACGGGGGGATACGCTATCGGGACGATCTCCATTCGAACGGTGCGGGAAACCACTGTGCGATCGCGGGGACTGACAATACGGTGCTGCACGGTGGCGTTCATGGTGACGTCAAACACACCAAACCAATATTGCGCGATTTGCAGCGAAAAGGTCCGATTGGGCTCGATTTTGAGTGGCTCGACCAAGGAAAGATTCGCTGCCGACGACGAGACTGTCAGCGTTAGCGACTCCAACACCGTGATGGTGCCCACGGTCGTGTTCATCATGATCGTGTCCGTTTCCAGCAGCCTCGACTTTACTGCCATGAACTGAAGGGAGATGACAGAGGCCGTGGGGACGACGGTGACGTTCCATGAAACGGTAGTGTCCACCGAGTTGGACGTGTCCCGCACGGTGCTTCGTGCAACGACCCCAAACAGGACGTCGCCTGCAAAGCCAAACCGAGGCACGAGCTCCAATTGAATTGACGGCACAAAGTATGTCGTCGGTTTGGCGGGAATAATTTCCACCACGCCGTCTGCGGGCGGGCTGACGCTTGTGGCGTTGTACCGCACTAGCTGGATTTGACTCGAGTTCACTGTCACAAACACTCGAACCACCTGATTTCCCGTTGTGTCAGGGCTCGTCACTTGGAATCGACACGTGATGTTGTCGTTCCAGTACGTGGTCCACGTCGGAAAGGCGACGATCGATTGGAGGCGCTCCAGCTGCACCAAAGCCGGAACGGGCTGTGCGATGACCGCCACAGTGGTTGTGACGACTCGTTGGGCCGTTGACACGGTGAGGGGCGACGACGCCACCTGAGTCGACGATGCAGTCGTGACGTACGTTTTTGTACTCGTTTGGTACCGAGGCCATTGCAATGTAAGTGGCGACGTGGTTTGCACACCTGTTGTGCTGTCCACGATGAAAATGTCGTCGGCGGACTGTGGCGCCAAGACAACACTGGTCTGGGTAGCATTCACAACAAGGGTGGGAGGGGCATTCGAAAGCTGAGGCACCACCGCCATGGGAAAGATCCGAACGTCAAACGACATTTGGAACCCACCACCGCTCTCCAGCGTGAGCCGGAAGGCACCGGCAAACGCACCGGCCACGCGAACTTGAACGCTTGCGTTTTGGACCGCATAGAGGCGAAAACGCCCTTGCGGCCCAACGTAGCGGAGTCCAACAGTGCCAGCCACTGGAATGCCACGCGGGACCGCAAGCTGCACACTCGTTTGCGCGGCGATTGAAAGCGCCACGGTCGTTCTGGACGGCATCGAAAGCCTCGCCGTAAAACGCTTTGGCTTGACCACGATGTTGACGAGTGTGTACACGTCACCGACAAGGTAGACTTTCTGGAACCCAGTGAAGCGCAGTTGGTTTTGAATGTACACCGTCGATACGTTGCTTGGGACCGTCCAGCTTCTCACGCTTGTGCCGGACAAAGTTTGTGGTAGCCGAGACTGCCCATTCATCCAGACTTGTACGACAACGTCGCCTTCCATATCCCAGAGATGCCTTGCATTGCCGACGGAAATGCCAATGATCGAATCTTCTTCGCTTTCAATCGTGAGAACTCTTGCAATCGGAACGCTCGGCACAACCGTCAGTGGAATCGTCTGCACTGCAGTTTCCTTTGTCGTTGAGACTGTACTCGTCACGTACACATTGACCTAGACAACACGGATCAGTGCCCCGCGCTTTTCCCTGGACAGGTACCATGAACGGCGCGGTGACATTTGGCCGTAATATCCCTTGGACGTGCCAAACGGACTCGTTCAGCGATGAGATTTGCATCCAATACTCCTCGACGGTGTCATTCGACGATTTCTGAGTCCACCCTGGGCTCCACAACGACACAAATTGCTGCGACGGCACGGATACGACGGCACTGAGCTCGTCATTCCAGTCGAGCGGCGTGATACGCAGTTGAAAATCGACGTAATCAGCAGCTGAAATCGCCACCTTGGGCGAAAGATCGACCACTGGCAACGTCGGCAATGCCTGCACAACCACTTGAACGAGGATCGTTTGGTTTGCCATGGCTCGGTCCGACGACGTTGCTGTTAGATTAAATGGCAAGATGCCCGTCGTATAGTTGACCAAGGTAACGACAAACGACCCATTTCGCAGCGCGGCACCCGACAGCACGGCTACGTTTTCAAGTTGCCGTGTCAAGGGCCCATTCGACCACGTAATATTGGCACACAATCGTGGAGGGCATTCAAGGGTGACGGTTTGGACTGTGGGCAAGACAACCAGTGGTAGGGCGAACGGCCTTCCTTCGTCCATTTCAAAGTACGTTTGACGAAGTTGTACCAATGGAGACACTTGGACAAGCTCGACAGCAATCGCTATAGTCGTCGTAAGCGTTGTGCCTTCCAAGGGCTCGGTCACAACTGCATGAAGTGAACATGTCATGTTCAGTGTCGACGGAACGGAATGCCATGCAAATTCAATCCCCATGGAATTCGTTACGCCAGACAACTGCACTTGGTACGCTTCCATCGATGACGAGTAGTTGGATCGCTTCAAAGGCACTGGCAACTGAGCGCGCGTTTGAGAGATATTGCGCAGCACCCCGAACGGACATGCCACGTACATAGCGAGCGTTTGTGATGGGTCTGCCAGTGCAGCTCGTCTGACAAAGACCCACGACGACCCTTGTATCGTCGATGACAAGCGAGTTGGCGTCACTTCAAATTCGGGTGGCTGAGGAATTCCTTGAACGTACAGCGTCGACTGGTCCACGACTGCATTGCAAACTGGCGAGTCCCTGCAGCAACTTTGTACGTCCTGGACAGTCAAAGCGTTCTCGAGACAGGCCGGCGGCGTGTTGACGGCCGAAATGACTAAGGTTGATACGTTCATGGAGCCAGAAAACTGCTTGCGCGTGATGACCACGATCGATTGATTGTAGAATCTGACAAATCCCGGGGTGAGGGGGCAGTATAAACGAGTCGACACGACAGCGCAAGTCAAGTTGGCCACCGCAGCGACGTTGAGCGCATCCAGAATCAAAAGAGCGCGGTACGATTCGATGTATCCCGTCACTGACACTGGGTCCAGGACAACCGATAGTTGCATCGGTTCGTTCTGGCACAGCAACGACGTTGTCAACCTTGCGACTGGACTGGATGCAACTGGAAGCACCATGATGTTCTGGTCCACCACGGCACTTGCAGTCGTGTCGAATGCATAACTTGTCAAGATAAAGCGAACGGCGACAACCCCGGAGAAGAAACGAAGCGGTATGAACGAGGCATATGGTTGCCCTGCGTCCACGCGAAAGCGATTGGGCTCGAGCATGGTCGCGCGATTGTTTAACGAGAGCTGACTTGAATTGAACACCACGTCCAGCGTTAGTTTGCCTGTGTCAGCGTCTTGCGGATGCAATGCCGACGTGATGTTTGCCAACAAGGCATCTGTTGCAAGGATGCGCAGTGGGCAAGACACGTTGAGCGATGGGGGAGATGCCCTCAGCCAGTAGATGATGAATTGGGTCGATACGGCCATGCTTTGGGCAAAGGGGCACGTCGAGAACGCACTGAGATTTACCACTTGACGAGGCATGTACTGGTCCGGGGGTAAAATGGAGATAGCTTGTTGTCGCAGGGAACGCTGCGTTAACGTCACGTTGCCCGTATACGTTTGACCTTGGAACTGAAATCGGACCAAGTCCGCCATCTGGAGTTGGAGATGGCAAGGATGGGGTGCGCTTGCTTCTAGAAGCACCAACGACGCGCGGGATTGAATCGATGATGACGTAGATTGTGCAAAAACGCGGAGGGTTGGGATAGGCGCTTGCACATGGAATTGTAGAGTGACTGGCTTCACCGTCGAGTGACTTGATATCAGCAAGATAACTCGTGCGTCGCCAAGGAATCCCACGGCAGGATGCACATGCACGATGGAGGTGTTGGAACAGTTCATGAGTGGCTGTCGTACTTGCTGGAACGAGCTGGCGACAGCCACTTCGTCCAACTCGATCCATTGGATGTGCGATGCGTTCCACGACAAGGAGCATTCTGTCGTGGCGAAGGAACGGACGTCCGGATCGTCCGTGAAGAGCGTTGACAAGTCCAGTTTCACCGTCGCATTGAACGCGACCGTGAATCGCAGTACCGTCGACGGCAGCATGATTGGCGAAGTGTTTGGCAAGTACTCGTAAGTCCAGGAGACTGACGTCGAGTGTGATGGAATGTCCACGGACGCTGTGGTTGCATTGCACTGGACAGTAGTCGACGTCCTTGCAACAACGTTTGGAGACATTGTCCACGACACCAACGATTCATTCGACACGGTCGCGACGTGGAAACCTCCAGCGTCGCCTAGAATCCACTTACCGTCTTGATACACAGTCACATCGTCAGAGCACTTCAGCGACACGTCGACAAGCCCAGTCACGTTCGTCACGTTCAGGACAAACGGAGTCCATGCACCAAACGCAAGTGTCGGTTGGTACGGAAGCAAAATGGACACTGGCCAGGGGATTTCCAAGTCTTCGACTGTAAAGTTGCCGTGGTAAACAAATTGCGAGTTCCAGCTCGTTCGTCGAACGCCGAGTCGGATGACATACGGAACGGTTCCGACAAACCCAAAGGGCATACGAACTTGTACGACAACAACACGCAGCGTCCGTTGTGTGTCACCGTCCATGGACCGACTGGGTACCGTAAACTGACCATTCGACATAGGACCACCAAAGTGTGATGTCGGATAGTTTGAAAGCGATTCCACGGCATACACACTCACGGATCGGGCGCTTGCCTTGCCCAACAACGAGCATTCCAACAAAACTTCATCCATCATATGAAGCGTCACATTGCTCATCACAAACGACACCGATGTGTTGAATGCAACAAACGAGTCACCGACAAACGATTCCACGATCGGCGACTTCAACATAACACCCAAACCTTGGGGCACCTGCACAACCACCTTGCTTTGCCACGTCAAGTTGCCGCGGTAGTCCCACCTGGACGTCGACGTGCCCCGTGCCGCGGTCATCCGAATGCCGTACGACACTGTCCCCTCGAACGA
>NW_008580193.1:7450-12251 GCF_000520115.1 Aphanomyces invadans | reverse complement strand
CTGCCGGCTCGCCTTGATCACCGTCACCCGAAGTGCATACGGCAGCGTCCCCACATACGACCTTCCGGTCTGGAACCCAATCGTCAGAGACTCCACACGCCGCGCCACGTTTGGCGAGGAGGCTTGCGTCTTGGCGGCCAAGCGCCACGACCCGTTCACGAACGCGCCGGCCGAGTACATGGTCGGGTAGTTGGTCATGGATTCCACGGCCAGCACAGACGACCTCACGTCCGACGCCACGGCGCCGTACACCCGCACGTCGACCTGAAGCACGTCCGAAGCGTCCAGCGCAATGTCGGAGAGCTCCACGAGACCTGTCGCGCCCATCGCCACGGACGTGTTGGCAGCCACGGCACCCAAGAGTAGCGGTGTAGTTTTCTGAATAGTAGGAGTTGGCGCCTGAAGATGTTTGTTTTTTGACCACATGAAGCTGCCATGTTGTACCCATTGCGTGGTAGTGTCATGAATGCGGGCAGTCAGGAAAAGCTCGAAATCTGTCGTGCCGATGAAGTGATGTGGCATTCGAATTGATAGAACGAGTTCGTCAAGGGATCGCCGATGTCCTCTCTCTCGGGCAGGCAGTGGCCACGTCAAATTCGGTGCAAGAAGAATTTGGCTGTGATATTGCGTTGGATAGCTTTCAAGGGACTCCTGGCAGTAAATTGCGACATATTTGGGCGTACTTGGCTTTGACAGCGTCATTACGACAGTAAACTCGGCCGTCATCGAGATGGATACATTTGAGAGCACAAGCTGGGCAGATTCGTTGAAGCCATTCACAGCATCGTACGAGATAGAGTCCACAGTGAGGATTGGCGTCTCGTCGGAAGGCAATCGAGGCAACTGAGCGATGAACGTCCCGTAGTTGGAAAAGTTGTCGGATGACGTGGTTGACTGTGCAGCGGACGGAACTGCCACAAGAATCGCAATCAACATCCATGCCAAAATGATGGGGATCGAATGCGCATGGCCAGGCATTGCATTTGTGTTCGTTGCTGAAAGCAATCGTTCACAAGGATGCGGCGCGGCACTCATGGGAGTGCTTGCGACGTTGAGTTTCTGTCGAACTCGAACCTTTTCGTTCGTCAACGTTTCGCGGGAATTTTCGAACTTCGAGCGCCCGGAATGATGAAAGCACATGTTTCAAAACTCAGTCAAGACCTCTCGAATGATTGCGTCACGAGGGCGCTTCCCAAGTGCGAGGCATGCTGGTGACAATACCAGAGCAGTGCTTTGGGCGATTGACTTTCACTGGGGCAAACCTCGCCCTCGACTGAAACAAACAGGAACTCTCGAAGGAATTTCTAGTTTGCTTGAACAACAACCCACGAGCTTGGCTTTGTAGAAAAATTCTCGCCAAACTCATTTCTCGATACCAACACTGTTTTCACGCAGCAAGTATAGTACACAAGATGGAGTGAGTTTGGCATCTAAACACTTGGTCATGTCGTGGTCGCGGCTTCAAACGCAAACGTCACACACGCGATTTTATCTACGCATTTCGTTGGTTTCTCCATCCAGCCAGGCCGAGTACGAAACCCCGATACCTGTCTTGACCATATTCATGGGAACTGATATGAAAACTATACTATACTGCCAAGAATAGAGCATCTACATCACTGCACACGAGCAACCGCTGGAAGTGTCTGCATACTGCACTGGGGGCGCGGCAGGTGCAGAGGACGATGTGGTACTTGGACCGGCAAGCGTCGATTTGGAATGCGCAGCTTCGTCCCACAAACTGTGGGGATGGACTGTTCGTAGATGAAACGTGAGTGTACCTGCCTCCAGCAACCGCAATACCTGGCTGAAACGATTGCACTTGAACCAGACTCACCGGATCAAGCGGCGGTTGAGGGGCGGGAACCTATATCATCTTAGGAATTTAATGAGGAACGTCGTGTCATACCTGCTCAAGGTACACCGAACGGTTGCGGGCGGTAGCAATGTCCAAGTCGCGATCGATAATTGCTTTCGATCGTTCGACCTCCTTGTTTTGTAGGGGTGAGAGCTGCTCTTTCGCGGATTGGAATTGTGCGATGGCTTGGGCGCAGCTGTTTCCGTCGTTCTTAGCCCATTCGGCCACTCCCTACTTGGACACAACGTTCGTTCAAAGCGTGTGGACGTGAAGATCCGCGGCTTACTTGATAATACGAGCTCAGACCAACGTAGTACGTCATTTTCCAGTCCAACCACGGTTTCCACTTTGCTGGGGGACACAAGTCTACCACGAACGTTGCTCAGCCATGCCTTCAACGCTGCGCAGCATGCACCTCCGTATCGTCGGGAAATATCCATGGCCAGTTTGCCCATCAGCACCCAATCCACGACTTCTTTCGTAACTCCTCGCAGCAAAACGAGTTCTTGGGCTTGCGCTAACGCCACCCCGTGCAGAATCTTGCACAGAGTTCCATTTTCAAAGTCCTTGACGCGTTGCAGCGACTACAATTCATTTTGTGAGAATTCATGGAGCGTTACCAAAGCAAAGCAAAGCAAAAACCTGAATGTCTGGGTTCCCAGCCCGCGATTGCTCGGCTCTCCACTGGGCCAAGTTGTCCTCACTCAACTCGGTTGGCGCGGTCGAGGAAGATGAGCCCAGCCAAGAAAGCACTGCGTTGAAGATTCCGGCCACTCGAAGGAGCAGGTTGTACGCCTCTTTGAGTTTAGGTTCATCGAACTCGAAATCTCGCGACCGTAGCATTATTTGGCTCTGCATTTTGATGATTTCTGTCAATGCCAAGTCCAGAGACATCGACACCGTACCAAGTCGTTCGCTCGCTGCAAGCCGACACAACCGATAGCTAACAAGGCGTGGGCATACTCGTGGTATGCGTTCAACGAATGCAACGACGTCATCGACGAAATGTCGAGCCATTCACAGCACGTGAATGAAACGTTCGACACTAGTTGCACGGAATCGCTTGAAAGCAATCCTTCCTTTTCGTCTGTGGTGGAGTCGATGGGAATGGACTACATAGAGTGTTGTCAAGATCAGCCCACACTGTCGCACCAGAGACGTACTCGTTCAACGAATCCCTTCACCAACGACAAGTATTCAGAGGCAGATTGGAAATACGCCTCTGTTTGGAATAAAGCCCTTTCGATGTCCCACTGGCTCGGGGTTGGTTTTGCGAAGTCCTTGCATTCACAGAGAAGCTTCGACCGCGCAGCCGTTAGAGCTGCCAAAATGGCAGGTGAAGTGTTTGCAAATAGCTCTTTTTGGACCACAAAGTTTACCTACGTTAAAGGCCATGACATCATACCAAGGTATGCCGATTGCTTACTGGTTTTGTGAGCTTTATGCCCACCGTTAGGCCGTCGCATGCTGGCCGCAGCACTTCCTTCATCGACATGAAGGAGCCACTTTTCCGATAGACAAGTGCTTGACTTTGTCAACACAGGTTTCAATTGGCTGAGGACGACAACGCGACAATTTGTAACACCACCATGATTTCGTCAATTGCTGGGACAATTCGGTTTCTTATGGTCCAAGCATTTTTCCAATCAATGTGCGGGTTGAAATCTTTTACCCAATCAAAACCTGTGGAAGTAGTTTCGTTTGACTGTGGACATTGGACACAATTTCCTTTGTGACCAGCCGATGCACGGACGACGGAAATTTTCACCCCAGTGGCACTGCCTTGTTATCTTGAGAATTGGTCATGGAATTATATTTATTTGTGATACGATTTGGGCGAAACGTTTATGATGGGGTTTGGGCGAAATTGTTTGCCAAGAGTGCTACTGTGGACCAAGTGACCTCATCATCGACAAACAACGAGACATTAGGACCAATCTGGCAACATCCAGAAAAAATATTTCATTTTCGACAATGCAATATCGAAGTTTTGAAATAACACCATGCCCATTCTCCCATTTGGGCAAAGTTGACGTTTGACTTTGCCAGACAGGGTAGAAAATGAACACCCATATATCGAGTATAAATACTATGTCCAGCGAAAAATCTGTAATCGTACTTGGTAGAATGCGGAGCAGGCTTCGAAATCGCCCTGGGTTGCCATGTAGGATCTTGTCAACGCACCCTTCGCCCATACAGGTCGAGGTTGTATGTTTGCCCCTTTAACGAAATACTTGGCGGCTCGCCTTTCTGGCTCGCCTTTCTCGACGTTCAAACTGAGATGCGTGCCCATGATTGCTCTTACAAACTATAGTCTGGACCCTGTATTTATATTATGCCATGTTGAGGGCAAAGAGTGCCAGAAGAAAATATTTCGCCAGTCATAACCACACAATTATTCTACATGGCATTTGACATGTTTCCTCGAAAAAGTTCTGCACGCAAAAGCCGTCGTGACTAGAAAATTCAAGGCAATTTCTCAATTACTGTATAAAACGTGTACTACTCTGGTCCATGACGATTGTGCCATTGTTTTTCACTTGGTTGCATTATACCGTCTCGGATCGAAGTGTATTCGGTTTTGTATATGTCACCAATAACGCATATTGGACGAGGTGAATAATGTGTTTTTATTGAACGAATTAAATTACTTCATCAGGGCAATTGACCATAGCGTCCTAGTGAGATTCGTCGCCAAGGCGGCATTCCATTCGAAACAATGCCTCTTCAATGCTGGAAGGGTCACATTCAACATTGAACAAAGACAAGTTCTTTATGATAGAATCTTTCTTCAGTGCTGCGCCAACGAGCGCATTGTCTGTCGCGCATGCTGGGGCACTGCTCGGATGGCGGCTTCAATTTCGTAGTTGGTGCGACCGACTTTACGTCCAGAATTGCCTAATCAAGCTTACCTCTTTAATATAATACTCTCAATATATTGTA
>NW_008580193.1:0-4003 GCF_000520115.1 Aphanomyces invadans | reverse complement strand
TCTTTTTCATAAGTAGAAGCATGTAGTCATTGAGCCCGTGTACCTCAATACACTTTTCAAAAACTTTCTGAAGTGTCATGAAAGTCTTAGAAAGCGTATCAACAGGCAACTCATCAAATGCGCTTTCTACAGCACCAATTCGCTCCTCGATCGAACGAGTAGACTTTTGATGCTGTAGACTTTGAACAGAGTTGAAAAATCCTAAGTCTAACACGTCGCGCATGCTGGGGCACTGCTCCGATGGCGGCTTCAATATCGTCGTTGGTGCGGACGACTTTACGTCCAGAATTGCCAAATCAAGTTTACCTCTTTATATAATACCTCAATATACTGTACAAAAAGAATTAACATAGATTTATAAAGGTTTTACCACTGATTTTTTACCCGATCGCGGCGATGGCGCGTCCGTCGGCCAAGGAGCTGCGTCCTTCCTTCCACAGGCGAGCTATGGTTCGCCAGTGGCAGTCATACAGCTGGGACTGGGCCTTGAAAGCCTCATACGGAAGCTTGTCGCCGACAGAGAGTTCTAAGAGGCTCTCATAGGCTCCGCGCCTCTGGTCGGCCGTGAGGTTCTTTGTGCGTCTGACGCTGTCAGATAATGGGCTCATGGCAACGCTGGTGTTGTGGTAGTGTGTAGAGGGCTCGTGGGATGCGTGTGTGTGTTAAGTGAGTGGAAATTCTGAAATGAATGCGTGACAGGTCAAAATGTAGCGCTGTTTTGGCTCCCGCCACTTTGGTGGTCTATATCTTGGGAAGTAAAACGAATTGGTTTGTTCTGAAAACAGCCAATCAAAGTGCTTATCTTGCGCTTTTGATTGCACCAATCAGATCGAATATACAGCCAATCGAAAAGTCAATGTGACAAACGTTACGGACCAGAGTATTATCATACAATACCCTTCGTTGCGGCCAGAAATGACACCCATTGGCTAATATTGGATATTTGCTCGAGTGTTCAACATGCCATAAACATATTTTTACTTCAAAAATGTGAACGCGTACCACAATTTCGTTGTATGATGCATCATCTAATGAGTACAGACTTATGGCAATACTTCAAATTAATATTAGTCGTTGAGTGCATTGGATTCGAGGGTTTCATGCCGTAATATCGGGTGACGGTCTCAACAAAGAGATTAAAGACAAGGCTTCAGAAGATCGGCAATTGTTCAACTCATTGTCGTTGCAGAGATCTTAGAGTATAGAGTACATGGCCAAACGTAACAGGACTCCTGTACCCGCGCAGCTTCATACTGCTGGAGATTTAGACAACCGAATCAGTTGCTTTGGCAAGTTGGTTTGTGCAGGTCTCATCGAAGACCTGTCGCCTATAGCCACATTTGATCACGCCATTTCTAGCTAGCGCCACGACAAACCGAAATAGTCGAGTTAATCCTACTCGTGAGTCCAATTTCTGAGAACTTCCTGTCTTGTAAGTCCTCCGTACTTCGATTATAGTCCTTCCCGAAGTGCGGTGCACCACTTGACGCTTTTATGATGCGGCAGCACGACCACCATGGCCACGAGGCTGACGTGCTCAACCACCATCCTGGCCTAGGGCCCAACCAATCTAACCAGCAACATGCCGCCCACGTCTTTTGCCACGGCCAATCACCACGGCGACCATGGCCTCAGAGCCAATCAACCCAACCACCATCATACATCCAGTGCCTACACGGATGATTTAGCGCCGGTGCTTGGCCTGACGATGTGTGATGACTTTTACGGAGTGGGCTCAAATCTCAAGAAACGTCCGTGAATTCGCTGTGCAACAAGTCTTTGTGGTCGGCATCGCAAATTAGAATGGAAAGTTGAGGCGCTGAGTGTGCACGACTGTGGATTTAAGTTCTTCGACGTTGGTGCTGCAAAACGAAACGATGGCAACGCGAGTTGATTCAAATCGTCGATTCCGCCTAGCACATTGAGCATATTTCTGTCACGAAGGCGAATTTGTCTCACCGCCACATCATGTTTTTATTCTCGGGAGCAGTATATGGACAGAGGGGTGGTTCAACACTACCTGTACGTCGGAAATGGGGATCGCGGTGACAACGACTGATTTGCCCCAAGTGCTCATGTTGACCCGGAAAAACATTCACTTAACGATCACCCAAAGAATTTTCAGGCTTACAAGCTGTTGTAGAAAAATGGCACAGGAGTGTGAGGGAAGCTTGACTGCTGAGCTTTCGTGTATTTTTATGCGGAAAGTTTTGCGAAACCAATTCGGTGTGCACGTGAAAAACGCTTTGTTTCGGTAGTTAAGCAAGGCGTCCAAAGTGCCATTCAAGGGACAATAGAAGATGGGTATCAAAACTGCGGCCGTATCTTAACGCCCTCAGTGCGACAAATCCAGGTAGCCCCCATGAGTCACGCGTATGCCACACATGTCATTTAGGAAGTTATCATAACTTCGAAACTCACGTGCATAGAGAGTTCCACCTCTGTTCTTCGTCCCTGGCTGCTTCGCTGGTGCGGGCCAGTTGTGCAAGCCAGTTCTTGTTCCAGATGGCTGCCACCAACAAAGGCCTATACAACAAAACGGGTGTGTTCATTACAGCAAGCCTTTAGGATGGAGAAATTAAAACGTCCTGGTGGTCGTTGCCCTTGTCCCGAAGCAAGATGGAGTCAATGGACTTGATTTTTGAAGGAAGTCAAAAAGTCCAAACTTGAAATTTCATCAATTGCTTTAGTTGTGACAAAGGTACAAAAAATCAAATAGTCGAAACTGAAGAAAACACTTATTTCATGTACCGTGAACCGTATATTGGTTTAAACATCCTTATTGTTTCAGACTCTCTGGAAAATTATAAATTTTAATTAGCGAGGTACTGTCCTGTGCCTTCGCGCCAAAGTGATCCTCTTATATATTATAAATACTCCATATATTAATATAATATCAATGTATAGAGGGATTTTGAGAGTTTATCCGCCTGAAACTGTAGCGCGCCGCAATTTGAGTCTCGCTGCATACATGACCGACGACACCCATGCTGGCCCCAGTCGGCCGAAACCAACAGGACGGCCCGTGTCAAAGTACGGGAAAAAAGCACGAGCGCGACTGTTCAAGTACAAGACTGTCGATTACGAGCACAGAATGAATGCAATCCATCAGGTGGCAGAGGTTGGGATGTCTGCCTTTCTCGATGTCTACTGTGTTAACTCATCGTTCACCGAACGCTAGTCAACTAGAAAGAAAGTATATGGTTGGATTAAGCATAAAGACCACATCCTTCGATTGGCTACCACTGCTCGCACTTCCAACCAGAAATGTGTCCGTGCTGTCGGGACTGGAACCACGCTGCCAGCTGAAGAAGAAGCTCAACTGGCCCGATGGGTCCATGACATGCGGAAGGACGGTATCCCGGTGACCTACAACATGCTTCATCTCATGGCACTCGAGACAGCAATTGACGTGGGGCTTACCGAAGATGAATTCAAGGCCGGGCGGCATTGGATCCACGGCTTCAAACGGCGCCACGGACTCTCCTTCCGTGCAAAGACGCGAATCGGACAAGATACTAACAAAGACGGAACGTCAATCCTTGCTGCGTTTTCGGAACGCGTCTTGCTCTCCGCTGTTGCCAATGGCATCGACGTCATCTACAATGCCGACCAGACCGGCGTAAACTATGAGTACCTGCCGACGAAGAGACGCTGAACCCAACCAAGGACAACACCGTGTGGGTCAAGTGCGGTGGCAAGACGAAAGACCGAGCAACTGTCATGCTCCTTGCCGACACCACAGGGAAGAAGCATCCCTTGTTTCTGGTGATGAAGACGTCGAAGTCAACGAAAAATAATATGGTTCAGGAGAATCTCACCTTGCGGCAGGGGTTCGGTAAACGCGTCTGGAAAGAAGTCAAGCCGCTTCAGGCGCGCCAAGGGTGCCGTATCTACGCCAACCCTACAGCATGGTGGAACTCGGAGCTGTCGTTGGCGTTCTTGAAGTACCATTTTGCGGAACGAGAAGGTCGCGACACAAAGAAGGTTATCCTCTTGTGGG
>NW_008580192.1:350927-354880 GCF_000520115.1 Aphanomyces invadans | reverse complement strand
AGAGTCGAAGCATTTGCGGTCGTAGTTGTGGCAACGGCACGTGCCTCTCCAATGGCTTCAGCGAGTTTCGCTTTCTTGGGCTTGCTCGCATGTACGTGCATCGGGTTTGTCGTTCTTGGACGCATCGACGAAGCTCCGCCGACCCCATCTGGGTGAGAAATTTGCATTATACGTATGGGGAATTCACAATGTGCCAGAATCTGATTAACTAGTGTCGCTAGTATTACTAGTCGTGCCTAGCAGACGGTCAGCTCGAAGTACGGGATGGGGACGAAATACTGTAAACTCTCTAATTGTAGACTCTCTTCATTATACGACCCCCTTTTTACACTAACCTCTGTAAATTGATAACCTTAATAAAATATAACCAAACAAGTATATAATATATCACAGTCAAAGTGAAATATTGGTTTTAATCTTGGTCGATCATGACAAGATCATCAAACTCTTCAAGCAAATCGTCGATGTCGGGCTCTTTGGACTCTTCTGCATCATCCGACATAAGTCCTTCGAGTTCAATGCGGAAATTCTCTCCCGTCGTCGGGTGTTTAGAGAGGAGCAGCTCGTCATTTGTACCAAGGAAACACTTCACAAAACTCTTCATGACAATGTCACTTGAAATCGCCTTCCATGAGTGAATCAGCCAGTTTGCAACAACATCATTTGATGGTGGTCTTGGCCGCCCAACTCTTGTGTAGTCAAAATCACTACTCGATTTCCACTCGTCAATATTTTCGGCCATTTTGTCTTTCAACGGCTAAAACCAGCTGACGTCAGCCGGTTGTGAATACGCCGTAGTGCCGCCAGGTATGACTGCATACAAAAATCCCTTTCGCTGAAGAAACCTTCACTTCTTTGCTCACATGAGATCTTGCAGCATCAAACACGAGAAGAATTTCGCCAGGATTGACAAAGCTGAACGTGTATTCGAGGTAGCGGATGAATATGGACGAGTTCATCCACGACTTCGGGGCACCGCAAACAGACACCAAGCCTTCATCGCGAATCCGCAATTCTTTCTCATTGACGAGGAATTCCTAGTAAACGGAAGTCATCAGCTTGCTGTGACACGCATTTTGTCAAAGCCCATGGATACAATCGGTACATCGCCCGAGCCTACCAAATCGACGGTAGTTTGACGGGAGTGATCGAAAAAGATGGCTGTCTCGTCAAGGTTGTAAATGTTGTCGGGTACAATCTTGGAGGTTTCGATCAATTGGCGCACATGTTGAACAAAATTTGCGCAGCGTGAGACGATTTCGTGGTATTCGAGCACTGGTTTTCTTGTGCTACGCCTCAACGTGAGGTCGTAGCGATCCAGGAATTTTTCAAGCAACCCGTCCAAATATGTCAAGGAGATAGTTTCGTCCAATTCTTCAGCGATGTCTTTTGCCGCGGACTTTATGAGCTTCCTGGTAACATGGGCTCGTAACGATCGTTCGAATATAATCTTCTCGAAGAGGATTTCGTCGAGCTCTTCACTTGTTACTCGTCTGCCACCTCCAGTCAATCATCATCGCGACGGCTTTGAGCAACCAAGATCGTGTTTTTGCTTCATCCATTGGCGAATGTTGCTTGGTTGCAACTTGTACTTCCTTGCAACGGAACGTATTGATGAAAGCTTGTCCTCTTCGATGATCTTGAGCTTCGTCGCTACGGACACCTTCTTCTTCATTTGGATGGCACTCCATTTTCGAATATAACCTTGTATTAAATATATACCCGATATATAAAGATATAGAGGATCTAATCGTGGACCCCCTTGGGGGGTCTATTATTACAATAGACCCGGGTATACAGTTGGAGAGTTTACAGTAAATCGCGCGCCTATCAGAAACTGGGGGGTAGGGGAGAAGGTAGTCAACCAATGAGTGCAGTTGGAGGCGTGTGTCTTGGGAAAAGACGGGGCGGAGGGGATTGGAAGTCTTCGTCACTTGAGAGGTTTGGCGCATTTCGGAAAAGAATGGCCTGGATGGCGCAAGGAAGGCTGGAGAGCGGTGTGCCGACGATTGCTGAGGCGGCGAGAAGTGATCCAGCCTGAAAATCGTCGGGCAAGGCAAGCGGGCCAAGTTCCAGCTATTTCGAGCGGGGTGGGTGTCCTTGGGAGCGGTTGATCATCCATTTGCGGTAGCGGCAGAGGTCGGGGGGGGCCAAACTTAGGGATCCGACTCAGCTGACGACGGCGAACAACTTTCACATTGGTGGCAAAGAGCGGTTCAGCCTGGAAGTCGTCGGGCATGTTGAGCGGGCCAAGTTCCAGTTATTTTGAGGAGGATGGGCGGCCTCGCCGACCCCATCTGGGATGTGCTTTCCAAATGGATTTTGTATTGATGTACTACTCTAGTCCATAATAATCGCTACAGTGTTTTGACTTGGTTAAAGTATACTCGTTCGACTCAAAGTATATTCAAGATTGTATTGTGAAATCGCATATTGGGTCGGCAAAATATAATCACTCTATTAATTAAAATAGAAACTACTCAATCTTGGGAATTCAAATGAGTTTTGGCGGCGACAATGGCAGTGGAACAGCATTGGACTTGAAAGGACGTGACGTCGTCAATGGTATTGCCCTTCTTCATATGCGGTATCTTGAAGTTATTTCCCCCGCTATCAAGCAGGGCACATTCCATCACCCTCGGCAAGGTGATAAAAGTCTTAGCCAGAGTAATGACTGGCAACTCAACAAACGATTGTTCTACAGCATCAATGAGATCGTCGATCGTACGAGTTCTCTTTTGATACTGTAGACTTTGAATAGCGTTGAAATATCCTTAGACTAGAACGTTAAAGTCGGGGCTGTTTGGTAGTTGGTCCGCGATGCCTATTGATTGCACCCCATTCGCCACCAACACCCGTCGACACAACTCTGTGCGGGCTTGCGTTGTCTTGTTGGATGAGAACACCACGTTGCAAACAGGCACGAGGAAACTTGGCCGCGATTGCGGGGACGACATTGTTGAGAACCTGGCCGTATACACCTTGGCGTCGACGTTCAGTGGGGTCGTCACCAACGTGCCCTTCGGACGGTTCTTGCTGTTCCTTGTGGCGGGAATTCGTTTGACAAAGGGCCAAATACCAAGCTTGCCGTCGAACATGCGCTTGAGGTGGTGATCGTAGCGCGGGCGCGCAACGGCGGCCAGGAACATCACTTTTGTGATGAAGCGTTTCAACTTGGCTGCCCGATGAGCAAGCTCTGCATTGTCATAAAATTAGAAGGTTCTCTTTTCCTTGGTCAAAAAACCACTTTTCGTCGATATGTACTCTGCTGTACATATTGTCAAAAAAGTGGGTTCCATTTGACCCGGGTTGGAGAAGTCTCAGCGCGAAATTGATGCGTTCGATCTTGTTGCAGTCTGTCAACGCAGGATTGACGTAGCTTGATCGCCCCTTGAGCATCTCTTGCATATGACGAATAACGACGGTCTTGGGGATGCCGCTTTGCGCTGCGAGTGATCGGAGAGTCTGTCGGTCTTCCTACAGAACGGCTTTGATTGCAGCTTCGATCGCTTCCGGAGAACGGCGGAGCGGTCGCCCAGAATTCCCTAGAAATGAGTACCCCTGGAAATCCGATTTTTGTATAAATATATAGAGGTTTTGACGTCGTACCTCGTGTCTTTGAGTCGACATCGGCAACTTGAGCGCCATGGAGGAGAGAGCGACGCGTTCGGGCCCATAGTTTGGAAACAGTTGTCCGATGACAACTATACTGTTTGGCGGTCACGGATATAGCTCACCATACGGCAAGCGGCCTCCAGACATGAGTGTCAGGAGCGTATCATAGACGCATCGCTGTTCGACCAGCGAGAGGTGCTTGGCCGGGCCAATGGAGGCCACACGATCACGAGAAGCAGGATAAAACGGTGAGGGCATTCAGAGCCTCAATTGTAGTGAAGGAGGGCGTTTGGGTGCGATCTAAATCGAAAATGACTCTGTGGCGAAAGAAAATGGCC
>NW_008580192.1:338058-338992 GCF_000520115.1 Aphanomyces invadans | reverse complement strand
GAATTGGTACCTCCAAAATACAGCCAATCAATGCTGAAATTGTGCTCTGTCTAACGAGCCAATCGGCTGGTCGATAGGAGTATTTTATGAAAAATACCGCCAATCAGAACACAACCGTAGCGATTATTATGGACCAGAGTAGCATGCATTACTTCTCTCAGTATTTGTTCCGTTTCTTCCTGAGCGAGTCATACAAATCCGACAAAAACTACAAGGCAGCGTTTTCGCTGCTGGCAAGCCAATGCTACATGTTATCACGAGAAGTGTTAGTGCATTTTGTGCGAGCAGTCTACGGTTTTTCACATTCAATTGCGCGAAGTTGGCGTACATTGGTATTCAAAACAACGCACCAGAAGTTTCTGTTCTTGTGATTGGACCTCAGATCAATGAGAAAGCTAGAATTTACGTTCTAACTTAATTAATGATTGAGCAAGTTATCTTCTCGATGCGATAAGATGAAGACAATTTCGCTCTGATGCGATGTTCGAGACGTTGCTGGAATTAGATTGATATGGTAATACTTGAAGTTTTAATTTCATGAGGATTTTGGACGTCCATAGCATGAATATTCCAGAAGTATGGTCGAATACCGCAGGGGAAGGATTTCCGTCATTCCCTGTATCAAACCATTGACGTTGCTATCTTTCTATCCATAAATATTTGCAATATTTAAGGACATTTTCAATGAAATGATAACATATAAATAGAAAAGATTTCAATATAATATCAAAATACAAAACTATTTTTAGAGAGGATAATTTTTTATGCGCACAGCGGGAGGACGGTTTTGTTCTCAAATTAACCAATGCAATACTATTGCCAAATAGTTGGGAGTAGCGCAACTTTTTGCCGGATAATACATAGGATCACGCAACTATTCATTGCGTGGTTGTTGCGCCAAACGAGTCTATCCAAACTCGCACAATACAGGGTT
>NW_008580192.1:325201-331833 GCF_000520115.1 Aphanomyces invadans | reverse complement strand
CTGTATTGTGCGAGTTTGGATAGATTCGTTTGGCGCAACAACCACGCAATGAATAGTTGCGTGATCCTATGTATTATCCGGCAAAAAGTTGCGCTACTCCCAACTATTTGCCCATTGGCTGCCAAGCTGTTTTGCGTTAGGTTTTCTGTATAAAACCAATAAATCCCTCTGCAACTTGCTTGCGCGCTTTTCCCCAGTCAACTGCTCCAGAAATCACCGGGAACAAAGTGTCGGCGAGCATTGCATTGTTGAATTTGTTTGCCAGCTCCGAAGTCGTGCAAAAAGGGCGGCGCGATGCAGCAACCGCACACGTCACACCACTCCAACGCATTAACTGGAGCACAAACGAATTTGGACGCGATCCATGGACTCGGGAATGACTTGAACCAATCGATCGATCGACAATGTTGCCAGGCCAACCAAGCAACGATCAACCCGGCGAGTGGACTTCGACAAGAGATGCGCCAACGATTTGACGAAGTCGACACGCGACTGGATGATGTGGACATTCCACTTGGTGCTGCTACTTGTTGGTACAAAGGCTGCCTGCCAGCACAACGCAATCGGCGGCGTCCACTATCAACTTACATTGGTCAACGTAGAGTTCGCTTCGCTTGCTGCTCGGGAGGCAAATAAGCTGACCATGCAGGCCAACGACGTCGGAGAAAAGGTGGAGGTGGATCCAAGTTCTTGGCGGCTATGACCAGCCCGTTCGACTTCTGAGCAGCGACCGAAGCGAACTCCACGTTGACAAATGCAAGTTGAAAGTGCACACCGCCAATGTCGTTGCGCGAGCTGGCACGGACACCCTTCGCACCAACATGTACCAGTGCCAAGTCGAGTGTCAACGTCATCTAGTCCCGTGTCGACCGTCAAATCTTTGGTACATCTCTTGTCGTAGGCCGCTCGTTGCGTTGATCGTCGCTTGGTTTGTCTTGCAACATTGTCGATCGATCAAGTCCAAATTCGTTTGTGTTGTCAAAAGGTGCTTTGCAATGGGTTGGAGTGGTATGACGTTTGCAGTTGCTGCCAACGGAGTCGATTGATCGATTGGTTCGTATCGTGTCGGTGCCCTTCAACTTCATTTGGGTTGCAGCAATGTCAGTGGATTGCAACACGTTGGAGTGGTGTGGCACGCGCGATTGCTGCATTGCACCACTCAATTTTTGATCGGCTTGAGAGCCCGCTGTTAATTCGGTGGCCATCGCAATGACGGCATCGCTCATGATGTTGGTACATCGCTCGTAAAGCATTCCACCCCAACGCGCCATCCACTCCGTAAGCTTCCTGTCCTCGTAACTGTGGTGGGTCGACATCCATGTCTCCGAATCCCTTCGACATGAGTCGGAAGGCGGATGGATTGCTATGTGCGCCATGTTTGTTCCTCGCAAAGCTCGCGGCGTCCACCAAGAGCGTCACGGCCTCTCGTCCACGGCGGCACTTGCATTCATGCCGACGAACTGATTCGCAAAAACGTATTGATGTAACTGAATTTCTGACCGAAATCTATCGTGTGTTCGAAAATCGACGGTTCCGCGGGAATCCCATGCATCAGAGAGGAGGTGGTCGCGCCATGGATTCAACGCCCCTACTCGCCAAGGAGAACGACGACATGCTGTTCTCGGCGAGCTGGCTTGTCGAAGATGCCTTCTTATGCGTGTCCCGTCCGGAGCCAGTGCGCACTCCACTTGCGCACCGCATCTACGTCGTCCACTCGAAGCTCGCATTCGTCGGACGTTATGTTTTGTACGTCCTGATCGGTCTGGCATTCGTTCAAACCCCGCACTGGTGTGACGAATCCAAGCCCTTCCCATGCGGCGACCCTGCCGACGTAGCGACTCCCATGACGTTTCAAATGAACTACCTCTCGACTGCGCAAAGTCAAACGCTTGAAGCGACCTGCCTTTTCCTCCTTCTCGTCAACGTCCTTGTGCCGTTTGCATACCTCCACGAACGCTTCCTCGTGCGTCATGAAAGGTACACTGTGTCCATCCCGTGGTTGAACATGTGCTTACACTCGAGGGTGAAGTCGTGTCGAGCTCGTTCTACTCGTCGTCTCCCTCGTCGACTTGTCGTTGTCGGCGGTGTTGCCAGAGACGTATGCCCCGATCGCCCATCTTCACATCCATGACTACGTTCGCATCGCACTCCTCGTCACGACGCACACGTCGCTACGTCGATCCCTTCGCAAGATCCTCCTCGTCCTATCGGAGATCTACAGCATCCTGAGCCTCGTATTTGTCTTCATTCTATTTTACGCGTGGATGTCGATCGTGCTCTTTAGCGGCACCCCCGAAGGTATGCCCATCGTCCCCCGTCATCTCACGGCACGTTGTGACGCATGGAGCAGGCGACGCGCAAATGCCCAACATGACCACCG
The DNA here is from genome assembly GCF_000520115.1 of Aphanomyces invadans. Taxonomy (NCBI): domain Eukaryota; phylum Oomycota; class Saprolegniomycetes; order Saprolegniales; family Verrucalvaceae; genus Aphanomyces; species Aphanomyces invadans. Next base: position 329,453 of record NW_008580192.1, on the reverse strand, counting down.
CGTGCTGGCACTTTTACGTCCTCCTCACGACGTCCAACTTTCCCGACATCATGATGCCGGCGTACAACGCGAACCGCGCGACGTGTCTTTTCTTCATGTTGTTCATCTGCTTTGGGCTTTTCTTCCTCATGAACGTTGTCTTGGCCGTCATTTTCAATAACTTTGCGCGCTACACGGAAGCCGAGACCAAGCTCCGGCACGGAATTCGGGAGACCAAGCTCACGCAGGCGTTCCACCTCCTCGCGACGCACACGACGCGGTTCTCCCGCGACGGCGCCTCTGCCGACGGCATTGCCTTGGACGTGTGCGTGCGCATGTTTGACGAACTCAACCGGTGCAAGCACGTGTCGCACATTCAAAAGGCAAAGATGCGCCAAGTGTTTGCCGCGCTCGACACAAACGGCGACAACCAGATCCAACTCGGCGAGTTCCTCCAGACGTGCGACGTCCTCGAGACGCTGCTGTTTGCGGACGACGTGTTCCAGTCAGAGGTCGAAGTGTGGTGTCCTGCAGTCGTGCACGCGTCGTGGTATGTAGCATTGGACCGGGTCATTCGGAGCCAGTACTTTGAGTGGATCGTGGACGCCGCGCTCGTGCTGAATGCAGTGTTGGTCGTGATCGAGTCGTCGGGCGTCATCTACGGCAACACGTCGGCGGACGACCACTGGGACGGGTGGGACCGGTTCGAAGTCGCCTTTACAACGCTGTACGTGTTGGAAATGACGGCCAAGATCGTGCTGGACGGCATGCGACGGTACTGGGCGTCCGTGAAGAACCGATTCGACTGCATCATTACGGTCGCCGTTGTCGCGGTCGACATGGTTGCGTACATCGGGAGCGCCTCGCCGTCGCCACAGCTCGTCAGGGTCTTTCTCATTGCACGATGCTTGCGACTCTTTCGCTTGATCATCAATGTCCGAGGGTAACGTGGCGCTAGTGCAACTGCGTTAGTTCACGTTGCTGGGTAGGTACCGCCTCATCTTCACGACGTGGTTCCGCCTGCTTCGGTTTGGCATGCACTTGCTCCTGCTCCTGTTCTGCCACATGTACATGTTTGCCCTGCTCGGCAACCAGTTGTTTGGCGGTCGCATCTCGCCGGCCGGGATGCGCACCGCGTTCCCCGACGACCCGTATACCCAAGCGGACTACATGGCCAACAACTTTAACGACATGCCTGGCGCGATCGTCACGCTGTTTGAGCTTATTCTCGTCAACAACTGGGTCGTTATTGCCGGCGGACACGTCGCCGTCACGTCGACGTACGCGCGGTGGTTCTTCATAGCGTACCACGTCCTGGGGGTGACGTTTCTGCTGAATCTGGTCGTGGCGTCCATTTTGGTACGCCATGGAGACGGCATGGAAGCGGACGATGAGTGGTCTTTGTAGGATGCATTCCTGGACGAGTACAAGACCGAGCACGCGAAGACCGTGACTGAAGTGGACGGCACCGACTTTACTGCGAGTCCTTGGATCGATCGAAACGCGGCGGGTCGAGTAAGCCGCGACGTAGGACCGCTGGCGTCAACATTGCAGCACCGCCCCAACTACGGCACGTCCAAAGTGTCGGCGTAGCGATCCGCTTCGGCTCCATCTTCGCCGAAAAGTAATAGCAGCGCTTCATGATATTGGGAGATGTTGCTACGTCACGCGCGACGATGTGAAGCTCCTTGTTGCATCGGTGTGCTCAGCACAACAGATTGCCCACAAACCACTGAGCATTCGTGCCCTGCATTGCGTTCGATCCTAGCTCAATATGAACGCAGCAACACGACGTATTGCCTTCCGGTCAGTTTGTGTCGAATTGAGTAGAGGCAATTCAAGGGCCGTCCCAATGTGTGGCTGCGTTCGCTCGAGCGCCGTTGGCAACGACGAGGCCTAGGATACCCCGTTCACCACCATCGCACCTCCTTGACAGTGCGCTCGGCGCCTTCTATCACCTCATCGTAGGAGTTTGTACTGAGACCGCAAGTTCCGCCTCCATTGAATGATGCAGCAATTCGAGAGCATTCTACCATCAGCATCACTGTCGCTACCCCCTGGTTTCAACGTGCAGTCATGGGTTGTCGCTCTCTACGCTACGACGGAATTCCTTTCGCTCTAACGAAGTGGTGGTGGCAGCTACGTGCGCCTCGGCGATGGAATGCACTGGGCGATTGAGCATGGTGTCGCCGGGCGTTGTTGGCTCGGCAATGATGAATTGAAGATTGCAAAGCGCCGTTGGTTCTGTGCATTTGATTGGGCATAATATTGCAACGATGCGACTTTTGATTGGCTGGTTTGAAGATTGTTTATAAAATGATTTCAATATTTTTCTCGATACAAAACCAAAGTCAAAATTGAAAAATCTTCACTTCTGAAGGTTGAACTCATGTCGGATTTCTTCGTCTCGAGTTCAGTTCGGCATCTCGACCCAACGTCTCGCGACTGGCGCGGCGCGATGGAAGGCCCAACGCCTGCAACGTGCCTGATCTGCATGGACGAACTTGCATCACCGATGAACGGAGTGCCAGGCAAGCGGCGGCAAAAGACGGTGTACAAACCAGACGACTGCTGGAGATTGAGATGCGGACACATGTATTGCGTCGGGTGTTTGTCTGGGTGGGTTGCGAGTAAGATCGAGGAGCGCAGTGTCCCGATTGTGTGTGCTTCCCTGAATTGCTCACGAGAAGTTCGCCCACCGCACATCGCCGCCATCCTGAGCGGCAAGTTGTTTGAGAAGTTCAGCGAACTCGTGACGGCCAAGATGTACGAAGCGGACAGCATGTACTGCCCGAACAAGCAATGCTCGCAGGTGTTTGTGAAGCCCTCTTTTCGCCCTGGTCAAGAGAAAACCACTTGTCTCCTTTGCGAAACGATCCTGTGCCTGCGATGTCAGGTCGGATGGCACGATGGACTGAATTGCGACGAGTACAAGCGCATGATCGCGGCAGGCGGCGACTCAGATGAAGCGCAACTGTATCAGCTCAAGTATACGTTCCAGTGGAAGCAATGCCCGAAATGCAACATCCTCGTCGAGCGCTCCACTGGGTGCAACTACATGCGCTGCAAGTGGTCCGTTGACTATTATACATGCGCCGCTCCCCTCTCCGTCTTCCCTGACCATCCGTTTTCTTAGTGGCGAGCCATTTTGCTACGCGTGCGGAGTACCCTATGCAGAGAAGGTCCCGACGCCAGACCACCCCCATGGCAAGGTATTGTGGCCAGTTGTCCATTTCGCGCAGATATCTACGGCGTTGCTGTATTAGCCCGGATGCCAATGTGGGCTAAACCCACGCAACGCCGAGAATGCTGACCGCGTCGACGTGGCCATGGCAGGCGCTCTTGCCTTTCTACGCCAACAATTGCTACACGGGAGAGCGGCAGCTACGCCGGAGGTTGCCGCCATCGATCTCGTACGCCAACGACTCCAAGAGTACCCTGTCGTTGATGCCGTCCGGGAGCGTCTCGATCGCATGCCGGGGGAATTTGAAGACATTTTGCTGCGGCACTTGCCACTGGATATGCATCAGCACCGCGTAGCGCTGCGCGAAAACTTTCGACGAGGCCTTGACATGTTTCAGAACCACTTGCCGCTCCCCCTTGGTGCCGCCGCTGCCCCAGCGGTGATTCCCCCGCCCCCTGGAGCGGGTCGGCGTGTCCCTCGCAATAATCGAAGGGTGGTGCAGCCGGCTCACCTGGCGCCACTTGAACCGCCTCCAGGGCTTTTACCACCTCCTCTCGTCGCCCCGCTCGATGTTCCCGTGGACTTTTTGGCGGGACGACGCATCACTCGCGCTGGTCGAATGGCGGCACTTTTTCGCGATGTGCGGCCGCCGCCGGGACCGATTCCACCTGTCCCTTTCACAGTCATGAATCCACCACAGCGAACACTCCGGCAATCCGCCCGCGCTGCTGCCATCGAAGCGAGTATAGCTGCGACCAACACAAAACAAGCAGCAGCTGCATCAACAACACCAACTTTGACCGCTCATCCATCCTCGCGACCAGTAAGTAGAAAGCGAAAGGCAGAAGGGTAGGTGGATTGTCATCCAAACGGAGATGTGCATCCAGTGGGCAGTGGGAAGCAAAAGCGTGTTGAATTGAGAGAAGAAGCCTTCGAGGAGGGTCGAAGTTTGCTGCACGCCAAGAGAGGCCGTGCTTCTTCAGGAAGCATGGCAGTGCAATGGAAATCCCGCGCCAGTTCACCGAAATGCTGCCTCTTCGATCTCTTACTTTCGTTCCTACAGGGAACGACGGAAATCCTTCCCCCGTG